>NC_034413.1:26199338-26304341 GCF_002078875.1 Numida meleagris
GGGGGCACCCACGGGGCCGCCCCGTCACGCCGGGCGGGACGGGAGGAAAGGCGGCGGTTGCGGTCCGGGTCTGGGGTGTGGGAAGGGCGCGGGGCGAGCCGCCAGCGGAGCAGGAGCGCTCCTCGACGGGTCCCGCCGTTGCTGTGGCCCACGGGGGGCTCACGGAGGCGGCAGGGCAGCTCCTGGCTTTGCCGTAGCGTCAGTGGCCACAGCAGTGCACTCTGCACACTTGTATTCCCGGTAACACACATTTTCCTCTTAGGTGTAGATTCCTGATAACTTTAAGCAGGGATTCCCGATGACATTGAGAGCGAGGATCAATAGACAGAAGCTGAGTGTAGTGCCCCAGTGACTTTCTATGACGTACTACAGGCTGCCTCCTAGGTCGAATGCGCACAGAGAAACGGGAGCATTATCACCCAGGCTTAGAGCAGCCCTTCCTGCTATCTGCTAACAGAGAGATCAGAGCGCCTTTTGTTGTGGATTTGAGCTGCTGCTCTGAGCTGCGGGGGACGGCCACCGGCTCCCGAGGCTGCCGGGACGCACAGCCGTCCTGCTAAGCCGCTCACCCCAGCCTTCCCGCTAAGCCAGCTGTAAATAAAAACAGCTGGGATCAATTTTTTATTATTATTTTTTTCCTAATAACTTTGACAATGCACCTCACTACCATCCGAGTGAGCAACTTTGAAGTCATCTTGAATTTCTGCCGGATTTGCTCTTGTGTCAGTTTCCTTGTTCAGTGTTAGGCAAATACAGGATTGGGTGTGATGCTAAGCTGGGAGCTGTCAAACCAGAGACAAAGCCTCAGTTCATCCACATGACAAAAGACAGCACAGTTCACTCCACTAGTACCACATGCGTGGGCCTGTTGTTAGTACTATCGCTCACAATGAGCTAGTATGGACCAAGAGTCAGTGATATTTACCGCGGTTTGACCAAATAAAACATCAGGGGAGAAAGAACAAAAGTCCCAGAAAATAGCAGGATAGCAACAAGATTTTTCCTGTAGAGTGAAACAGGGTCCCTGAAGACAAAATGGCTGCTCTGCGTGTGAATGCTGCTGGGGAGCTGAGGCCAGCACATATGGGAGCAAACCCCTATCTTCAACGAGCTACAGGACATGTCCATTATATGAAGTGCTTTGAAGCAGTGTCACTAGCAGTAGAGTGCAGTGCAGTGCAGTGAGACCGGTGTAGCACACAGGAGGGAGCGGAGCAGCACACCGGGTTAATGTGGCCTTTTGGTGAGGGAAATGGTCTCTCGTCTGAGTTAAAATCCTGAGCAGATGACAGATCAACATGAGCTTGCCATGTGGCTCATTGCAGTGCCCCAGGGACATCTCAGCCTTACACAACCTACTCCCCAGCACACAGCCCCACTGGCAGCCAACGCAGGACAGGGAGAGGACGGCATCAGCACAGAGCCTCAGTGGCAATGTATAGGTTGGTGAAGATGTGCTGAGGCCACAGAACTGGAATAGCCAAGCCAGCTCCTCTGGAGAGGAATAACATGCAGCCCTCTCCGCCCGTCTCTAACCAAAACTCTTCATTTTGCTTTCCCACATTTCCGTATTTTTTTAATCCAAATTGTATTTAAAAGCTGCTGTAGAAATGAATCAAGTGCTCTGAATTTGTAGTCCTAAAGGTTTCAGAAAGGAAATATGACTTTATTTCCTACTTAGTCCACATATGTTTTCTATTTTGCATACTCACGGTGCAAAACAATTACAAAGGAACCCCCATGATGTGCCACCTCCTGTCCACACACACACAACTTCTCTGCATTAACGTACCATTGCAACTGAAGGACAGCTACTTGCTGTAGGCACTACTGTATCAAAAGGACGCGTCTCAGTATTCTTGTACAGAAAAGGAATAATAGGCATCTTTAAAGCTGAAAACCAGGATGAGCACAGTACCGCAGAGACATGTGGAAGTATTTGCTCTGTCAGAGACAAGTTCTGTGACTTGGGTCAGGTTGAAGCCATCTCCCTGGGTAAGTAGCTGCTATTTAAACAAACTGAGTGGAGCAGCTGAAAGGCAGTGTGTGTCACCATTCCTGGTCCTCCCACAGCCAGCCTGCCCACCCAGGCACGCTCCTGGGGTCCCCCAGCCCAGAAGCTGTGCCCCAAAGCACCCACACCCCGTGAGTTTCCAGCCTGCAACAGGGAAAGGCACATACCCACTAAGCTCCTTTCTGCAGCTTCCACATCCTTAGCACAGAGGTGACAGCACCTCACTGGTTCTGTGGAACTGCACAATGATTAATACATTTAAAGATCGTGGTGCTTTCATTTAAAATAGTAAAGGGGAACCATATAAGATCCATAGTTAACTGCAACCTTACAATCTGTGCTGGCTAAAGTACATTCACAGAAAAGTCTTCTCTCTCTTCCAGTTGACATGTAACAGCAATACAAAGTGTCCAGAACATGGCACAGTGCATTGCAAAGTAAATTAGAGTGACAAAATAAACCAAGCTGAGAAGGGACCATTTACGTGCATCAGATCATTCTGGATAAATAAATTTATAGTGCAATGGGATGAGCAGACCATCAGAGCAAACTCCATAGGGCTCAGGTCAGCCAGTTCTGAATGTTGTACTTCTCTTCAGTTTTGCATTCTGAAGCTTGTATATGCTTGCACAGGGAATACTTCCCATGTACATTTTCATTATAAATAATGAGTACTGACTGGACTTTAAATCTTTCGTTTCCAGAACTGAGGCGTGAGGCTCTGAGAGCCCCCAAGTGACTTCGATTTCTGTCCTCAACAAAAAAACATCAAAGGAAATGCAGGACTGCCTGTTCTAGAAAAAAACATGCAGAAGAAGGAGAAAGATTCACGCAGTAAAGATGAGACAGTAAGTGACTGTTTTTGGGAAAAGAAAAAAGAAAAAAAACCCGAAGATAGATTACTTTTAACAGCTGACAGTGAGATTGATGCTGTAAATTATAATAATTGTAAACCAAACTCTGTTCTAGAGCTGTTTCCTTTATTTCAGGGAGCACTGGTTATCCTGCAGCAGTTGACAACCAGGAACTAACAGTAGTGCTTCTCATGTCTGCATACACTATTCCTCCCTAAATCCTTTGAAGAAATCTAGTAAGCGAAATGTTGCTATACAACAGATGCACCACTACACAGTCAGAAAGGGCATTTATAATTATTAATTATAATTATTTCAGAACTATCAGACTACCATAACGCATTTGCAAGCTGGTTCAAAAGATGTCAGATGCGTATGCCTATCGTTAGTCATCTAAGCCTCTTAAGTTTAAAGCCTTTTTCCTGAGCAGAGTCATGAAATGTGCAATAACCTTACCCAGAAAGGAAGGGCCAACTTCAGGCATCAAAAAGAAATTTGGCATGTTTATTTCCTCTGACTGAGGAACAAGTGACAGAATAGCTGTCCTGACTACGCATAGCTTGGAACCAAAGAAATACCGTTCGTCTATTTCTGAGACCCAGGCTAAGCTGGATTTGCATCTCCATTAGTAACATATGACACTTTTTATGAGTATCTATAATCTTCAGTTTCTAGATAGGGAAAAAGTAGCTCAGCACTGATGTGTCTGTGGAGGTCACAAGGCAGAGCTGGGACTTGAGCTCAGAGGACACCCACTCCCCTCCCTGTGCTTCTTTGGAGCGTGTGGGCCACCCCTCTCCCTCCCTGCATGCACTGGCAAAGCAGTTCGCAGCTGGCCTTGCTCTGAGCAGCAGGTGGGACGAGGTGAGGCACAGACGTCTCTTCCAAATGAAATCATGCTGTAGTCCTGCAATCCCCTGAAAATCAATGTCTGCATCAAGTGTGAGTAAAAAAAGCTGGACTTCATTTTTTTTAAGGAGCCAGGCAAAAATGTAATAAGAGGAACAAACACCCCAAAAGTTTATGGCTTTGTAAAGCACCAACAAAAAAACCCTTTTGGACTTTCTGGGGAATACTTGGTATATCTCAAACACCTGTAGTCCCCTGCAAACAGCATAGCCTTACTTCACTCACAACGCAGGCCTACATTTCCCTCGAGACAGTTTTTGTGACAAGCTTATTTTAGACAAACTTGTTATTGCAAACTTGCTTACGACCTTGGGATGGCACATCTGCAAACCTGGCAGGCATAAAAGGATGCCTGAGAGGGGCCCTGGGCCATCAGCATTGGTGTTTGCCAGTTTGAGGCTACAATCTCCGGACAAGTGCGCTCACTCTCCCCAGCATCCCTTCTCCAGTGCCAGCAGGCCCTGTGCTGGAACTCAGCTCTTCAAAATGGAGTGGTGATCTCTTTTTTTTCTGTCTCCCCATCTCTCTCATTCTTTCTTTGTTTCTCTCCATCTTCTCTTTTTGTTCAGCTTCTCTTGTAAAGTTAAGTAATTGCAAGACTTATTTCAGTTTCTTAAGGCTGTATAGTTTAGTCGCACAGTTTAAGATAGATTTCAAGTGTTAAGAATGCCATCTTCTAAAGTCATATAGTTTAGCTGTGCAGCTAAGAGATTTATTCTGGGTTAGCTGTAGTTTATACTGACAACTGGGTGTGAGTTTCTGCATATAGTTTTACATTAATCTAACCAGGGCTATTCACAAATCTGGTCAGCCCTTCCCTCCCCTTGCAGGAGTGACATGTCAGGTCTATGCTAGTTACTAGCAGACAAGCACAGCTAAATGACATGGCAGTTAGCTTTTCAGCTGGGAGATACGCCTATCTCCTCGAGGAATGATGCTTAGAATGTCAGACCCTTTTGCAGTTTCCTGGCTTTCATAGATTACTTCATAGCTCAATTTTCCCACTGCCCCTGAATTCCTCTGGCTTTTAAATGACTAATTACACTTCACTTGGTTAATTCTACATTTAAAAAAAAAAAAGGAAGCTCAATGGCCTGGTTGGCATGAGCCTGTGTTCATCCCAGATACTATTGCTTTCCTTTCTTTTTATTGTTTTCTAATGTATTTGAAGATTTTCTAGTGTATTTCAGACTATATATTACATCACACCTATTTGCCTATTTGTCCTAGGATTTATAGAGAGTTTTTACTAAGGAATATTCTCCTTATTTTTTTTTTCCCCACTAGTCTCCTGGCCTATCCATTTGAAATTTTTTTGGCCAAAGGACTGCTAGAAAGACAGCAACACTTCAGTATTTGTACAACTGCATACTACGTCCTAAAATTCAGGTGCTTTATGACCTAGTGAAACTCCACTGAAGTCACACAATTACACTTGCAGTGATCAGCCATCTCAACTGCTACAATAGAATAAATGGATTCAAAAAGGGATGCAATATATTTATCACCAACAGAACTGTCCTAAGCTATGAAATGCAATGGCCCTAACCAAAGTCTCCAGCCTGTTCCAATCCACTGCTTGTGTGAGGTGCAAGAGCATATATATACCAATGCTAGACTTCGCCGGATTCCCCTCCATTTCCCAAATATGTGATACTGACTGCTGTTGGAGAGTGCTGGGCTAAACAGATGTCGGTTTCAGCCCACAGATTCAGCCATTCTCATACATACTGGTCTGGACTTGGCAGATCTCAATATCAGTGGCCAGTCCAAATCATACACTACTGCAAAACGCTGTTGTACCAGCGTAGCTGGGATGGTGCCATATTTTGGATTTGTAATTAACTGCTGATAACACACCATTGTTTTGGCTGTTGCTGAGCAATACTTGCACAGCATCAAAGCTTTCTCTTTTTCCCCACTTTTCCTCCTCAGCAAGTAGGCTGGGGTTGGGCAAGAAGCTGGGAGGGACACAGCCAGGACAGCTGACCCAAACTGACTAAAGGGAGTTTGCATTGCAATACATGCAATGTCATGCACAGCAGTTTGAAGGCTGATAGCTATTGCTTTGGAGACTGTATGGGAATCAGTCTGCTTGTGGGAGATAGTGAGTGATTGCCCGCATCTCTTTTTTCCCCTCTTTTCTCCACATACTAAATCATTCCTATTTTGACCCAAGAGTTTTCTCACTTTTGGTCTTCTTGTTACCTCCCTCTCCCACTTGAGGGAAGGGAGCAAGCAACTGTGCTTATCCACTGGTTGAGGCCAACCCACCACAACTGTGTACTTAGCATTCACTCTGCCTATCTAAACAACAACAAAACAGGACATCTTGGGAACAAGTAGAATTACTTACTAGTTTGATTTATTTCTTTTTTAATGATTAGGCAGTACCAAAACTTCCAGTCCCACCACTGCAACAGACCTTACAGATGTACCTACAGTGCATTAAACACTTGGTGCCAGAGGAGCAATTTAGAAAGACCAAGAGCATCGTAGAACAGTTTGGAGTTGCAGGAGGCCTCGGGGAATCCTTGCAGCTAATCCTCGAGGAAAGAAGGGAAAAGACGACAAACTGGGTAAGCAAATGCAGATTAGAGACATAATTGTTGCGTTGGAAGATGCTCATTTACAAACCATTTGTGATGTTCTGTATGTGATCACTGCTTTCTTTCAACAGGTCTCTGCAAAACAGGGATCTCATCTCATTCTATCAAAGGGAACGAATATTTCAGACATGTTAGGCAAGGGTTTGCAAACAATGACAAAATCCACACCATTATTACATTTTCAAGTCAACAGTTTGTTGAAATAACTGAGAATTAATGCATCTCAGGATTCATGTGACAGTGCTATCTGTAGGAAGCACTATATTACATCTTTTTTGGATCTTGCTAGCTTTTCTCTTCAATAACAAGATTCAGAGTTTTTTACTCATACAAAAGATGAATTCTGATAGGGCTATATAAAAAGTACCCTGTTTATGCATCTAGCCATAGCCCATTCCAGTCAAATTATTCCAGAATGCAATACTTTTGGGTAGGAATTACACTTTTAAGACTACTCTTCATTGTCACAGTGTACTATATGTAGTTACTCTGAAGTATTTTCTTTGTATAATGTATACACACATACTTGCATATAGCACACAGGCAACGCCAAGACCTCAGCCTTTAAGAATGTCTAGGTTTCTCCTTCGCAAGACAGGAAAATTAAATAGGCAGGAGATAAAAGAGATTCCATCATTCCATAAAGTCACAGTTCATCCTGCTCACATTCACCATGTAAGAATATAGCAAATGAACACTGAAAACAACATTTTTATTGAAGTCCTTCCATCCCAGCAAGGAAAAGAGACACTCAGTGGTTTCATGGCTTCAGGGACATCCTGCAGACTTGCTACTGTGTCAGCAGCAAACAGGGAAGTGTTGTTTTCCCTTAGCTCATCAGCTGTGTTACCCCTAGAAAACCTGTCAAATTGTTTCTGTAGTCAGAAGTAAAGGCTACACTGCTGGCAGTGCTTTTAGTTTAAAAGCAGTGCTTAATATCTGTTCTAGTTCTTTCCACAATCTGAAGGCTTCACTAAATGCCACCCAGTTTCATTTTCTTATTCGGATCATAGAACTTCATCGTTTTCACAGATAAATCAACCATTTCTTAAATGGCAATCCTGTTAACACCAAGGGAAAACTGGTCATTTAAACACCTACAGCACAAAACTTACAGAGGAAGGATGTATAAGTATTTTCTGAAACATCTCAACCTTAAATACTGCTTATTAAAATTAAATATCTGATTCTTAAGATAATCTAGAAACGTTTTCACTTGGAATTTAACTTGCCAGAGTACAGCTCTGGTCTGTTCTCCTGAAGGCTCCAGAGACTGTGGGGGAAGCATCTGTTCTAACAGCAATGAAATATCTCAGAGGAAAGCTTTTCCAACTGATGCATGCATCCATAATTATTTTTGCATAATTTCATTGTTATGTATAGTTACTGTGTGCAAAGTATGCCCACTAAACTCTGACAGACTGTTTCATCTTTTTTTTAGGAAATCCTCCATTTTCCAAACAATGATTCTTTAAACCCTTCTCAAACATAAAGGCATGCCGTGAACATACATCTGTGTTTTCAATAAAAATTGTTTCAAGTATGTGTCTGTCTGGATCAAGCATTAGTAATTTGCATTTATGTCAACGGACACAGAGGGAATCCCCCAGAGACCCTGTTCTCATGCCAGTACCTGCAGGGCTGAGCCATTAGGCTCACAAAATTCTTTTCTCAACTCTGTCCTGCATCAGGATGCTATCTGATAGCTAACAACAGAGCATCTTGGTATTATTGACAAACATTTTTAACATGGGGATGAAAGGTTCCACCAAGTAAAACTCTTTCTGCCTCTTAAATTTATCCCAATTGCTATTCAGGAGTTATAATGTTGTACTCAAAGATATTTTTCTTGTACAGAGAAGCAAACAACATACCTAAACCACCACAATAAGGGGCTCATTTCTTTTTAATGGAACACACTGTAAATTGCCATTGATTGAAAAATAGGATTATGGAATTGCGGCTGATTGCAGCTGAGCTGAGGTCACAGAGCCCAGGCTGAAAATGCTCAGTGGCTCCATTAATCAGAGCCTGTGCCTGACACTGGGGGCACCAAGCACCCTCGCCCTGACTGCCTCTCTACAGGTCACTGCCAGCTTTAAGACTGTGTGTCTCTTTCCCTCCCTCAGGTGTTTAACTACTGGCTGGATGACATGTACCTCAACAACCGGTTAGCTCTTCCAGTCAACTCCAGCCCAGCAATTATCTTTGCTCGTCAGAATTTCAAGGATGTAAATGACCAGCTAAGGTAATGCACTAAGGCTTTGCAGCTTTTGCTAAATGAAAGAGTATTTAAAATATACTGCTTTTGCAAAGAGACAATCAACTTTCATTAAAAAATAAGAGCTGTAACCACTAAATGATTTCCCAGTAGGATGAGGTTTACTCATACTGAGATCCAGAAATAAATGTGTCATTACTGTTACGTTTACTACCTACAAAAGAAAAAAAAAAAGAGGAAAAAAAAAACCATGGCATTTATCATCTTTTTAAAGAAATATTTGCGAAGTGTTTCATTGTATAATTCAAGTAAACCATTTCTTGACAGGAACAAGAAATACTAATTTCTGACACGTTTAAAGGAAAGCAATCTGCAACGTGCTATCACGCTGCCCACCTTGCAAACTGAAACTCTGGCATTAAGTTGTCTCTTCCAGGTGCCCAGAAGGGCACCAGAAACACAGGGGAGATAAGAACAAGAGTTCAGAAGTCATTCCTCCCCAGGAACATGGCTTCCCCTGAGCCCATCTTTCCCAGCTCCTGAGTTGACTTTTCTCCTTTGAACTGTTATGGGAAATTACAATCATTTTCAAAGGGAAAAGGGAGACAAGTAGCCCAGCACACAATATACTTCTCCAGGCACCCACAGAACAGGATTCCATTTTTCAGCTTTTGCCAAAAGATTTTCTCCTTTTAAATAGTAAACCAAGATCAAATCCATTTTCATATAGTGCAGTGTTCCTCTTTGCTTTTAGCACTCTCTAGCTGCTCATTACTGAAAGAATTAACTGCATGTGAATTTATGCTATTATAAAACAGCCAGCACCTTGAAGCCAATATGTTATTTTAACATTTTGCAGAGACAGCCAGTGTATCTCTTTACTTTACTTTAAACACAACTATAAATGCTTCCATTCATTACTGACCAAATTTACTGTGCACACAGCTTTCTAAAAACTTCTGCTTTGCATTTTCTAATGCACATGCTTTAATGAGGAAATATTTTTCTCAGAGCTGTCCATTCAGACACAGCACAAACGGCAGTGTCAGAAAATAATACACCTGTCTACAGCCTTGCAGAAAGAAATTCTCCTTAGGAAAGGAAGTACACTAATAAATTGGACAGCTTATGAGTATAGATATCAAAACCCACATTAAGGATTCTATTAGATATTCAGCCTCTGTTCCCTTTCTCTAAATAAATGTTTCCAGGCTTCCTATTCTGGTAATTTAACCATTTGAAGGGACCATCTCTAAGATTTCATATTTCTCTTGACGTTAATTCAGTTAGGTTTTGGCTGCAGGCGAGGGGCTTCTCTTGCCAAGCCAGAAGACTTTCTTCCTTATGCTGTGTCATCAATCATTCAGGCTCTCCTCTGTCCCTCAGAAACAGTCCAGTGTCACTGAATGACAAAAGACTGATGGCAATTCTATCTGTTACTTGCAGGTTTGCTGCCAATCTTATTTCGGGCGTGCAAGACTATAAGGCTCTACTAGACAAGTAAGTAGCTTGGAAGGAGAGCTGCTGTTTAAGTATCCACAGGGCTTCTGATTCAAGGGTGCTCTAACATCCCAAAGTCAGGCTGCATCGCACCTCACCAGATTTTGGAAGGGCTGGGGCTCTGGCATGGCTGCTTCAAGGATTCTTTATGTGCTTTCTACTTTATTACCGCTTGGGGAAGGATGCTTTTTGATGCTTGGCAGTCAATGCTTGTGCAGCGCAGCCCAAAGGACACAGACAACCTGCCTAACAGAACTACTGAGAGCACACCAGGAGGGCTGTGCTCCCAAGGAGTAGCAGCAGAGCAGTAATACAGCCTGCACACTCTCCCCAGTACCGACCACCTGCTAGAGTGCCATACCTGCTATGTACAGTGCCTTCCATTTAGAACATCAGCCCCCTGCACCACCCTCAAAATAAAAGAAATAATACACCAGGAAAAGGAGACCTCACTGCAGACTGTCTGCTTCAGTAGGTGACAAAAATAAAAAATTCCATATTCTATTGATACTTTCTGTGTACAAGAAGGAGGAAAATCCATTCTTTTTTAAGTCATGAGGTAGCTCACAACAGCAGAGAGAGCTTATGACAGCATGTTACGTTTTTCAACCTTCCATACTGTGTTCCAAGTTCACTGCATCCTGAAGAGCAGAAGTAGTAAAGAGCCAAGTACAGCAGGCACTGCACTGTAAGTGGAGAAGGAATCATTTTCCTGGCTGGAAATACAACAAGCCTACGTGATACTCTATAACCAATGTTTATTTGGATGAGGAAAGCAAAATCCGTATTTAAACAGTGTAGTTCCTATCTTCTATGAATTAGAAAAAAAGAAAAAGAAGTGGAAAGGATTGTTTGATTTCAGACTTCAAAAGTCTGACAACTACTCAGAAAGTATGGAAGAAGTATTTATTTAAGATGTGCTTTTGTCCAAGATATGCAATGGAACCGCATAGACCAGCGCCGATGCATGATGAGGTACTATTGCATGTTAATGTAGTTCATCACATCTTTATATAACAGCATCTGAGATAAGAAACCACTTTGCTCAACCAAAGAACGATTTACATTCTTATTATTTAGGTCATACTACTCAAAAGCCAAAGACTCCTGCGATCAGATTTGCTTCCCTTAGATCAATAAACATTTAAGTCAACAGTAGAGCATCCTCATGTTGTTAGTAATGGTTGCTCATCGGCCCTCCTGGATGATTATGAGGACACCATACTCATAACGCTTTTAGCTCCTTGCTGTTAAGGACTTACACCAGTGAGTCTACTGCTGGCTTCTCTTGGGTCATCCTACATGTAGAAGCACACAGTCTCAGACCCAGGTGCTTAGTTTTAACTGTGCAGATATTCAATGCAATTGCCAGGATAAAGTATTTCAAAGCAAGCCTAACTTGCTCCCATAAGGCAGTCATAAGTTCTTAGACATCTCCTAAATCAGTGTAAGATTTTTCAGTCTCATCAGTCAATGTTAATAATACCTTTCTTAACTGCCCCAAATACAGATTATCTAATCTAAATTTACCACACTAATTCACTATTTTTATCATAGATGCACTTTAAAACTCTTTAGCACTGGTGCTAAATAATGTGTTAAATTCAAGATTTCTGATTTATACAAAATGTGAGAGAAGAGGAACACTAACAAACCTATTTTTCTGATGAGAAACAAAAAAGTTAAGCAACTGTTCAAGGAAGTTAAGTGATATTGAGACTTTGGCAGCCAGGAACTAAAGCACATATCCCTGGTTTAGAACTGCAACAATTCTAAAAAGACTGTCAAACAAGATAAAATAGCATAAGATGTTACACTGCACTAGCTGCTTGCCCATAACCCTCCTCACGTGCTGCTTTGCTCCGGTCCCTCTCTGGCAGGCCTGAAGCTTTGTCTTCTTGCTGAGGGAAAACCTCTACATCACAAGATCTTCCTCCTGTGGTTTCTGCAGCCTCTCCTGAGTGGCAGCACTGTTATTTCTCGATGCAGTGTCAGTGGAATATTTTACAATCCATAACCATAACTGTGATAACACTTTTTTTTCTTGCCACTAAAGAAGCCTTTTAGGAAGTGTGGTTTCCACATACTTTCCATTAAAAAGGGAATGGCTTTTCAGCATTTATTTCCCCATAGATGTGAGTAATGATTAGCACATAAGTGAGGCTCTCTGGAAAACAGATGTGACCTCTGCATTGCCCCAGTCTTTTCTGTTTACCAGGAGTGGGTCTAGGGGCTGAAGAGACACCTTCTCTCGCATGCTCAGTGCAGGGCCACCGCCATTTGCACTGAATTTCATCAGTACTTTTTTTTTTTTTTAAAAAAAAAGGTGCTACATTTTTTCCAGCAGTTCTGTTGCTGCTGGCTTCCATCTGGGCAAGTTTCTGGGGTCCTTTCTTGGGAGGCTTCCATCGCAAAGCTGCCAGTGATCTGCTATTCTTTCCTATTTCTGCTAGATCATAATGCAGTTGCTTAATGAATATGCATGAGGCTGCCAGGAATGATGTATTTAACTTTGGTATGGGAATTCATCTATTTCCCTTATACTGTAATCTCGTTTTATTATTCAATTTGTGTTGTACCTGATCTAATTGTAACAGAACAAAGGACAGATTAGATTTCTTTTCCTTTCTGTCTCTCTCTCCCCCTCTCCCCTCTTTTTCTCTGGCTTTGTTTTCCTCCTTCTCTCTCTCCAGCCATGCTTTACCTGTTGATTTTGCTCGTGGACAGCTGTCTGGTCAACCTCTCTGTATGAAGCAATACTATGGACTCTTTTCTTCCTATCGTCTTCCAGGACATACCAAAGACACCCTTGTGGCCCAGAAAAGCTGTGTAATGCCAGAACCAGAGCACATCATTGTTGCTTGTAACAATCAGGTAAATGGGTGTTCTCTTTTAATACCTTTCTATATTTCTTACTTTCTTTAAATTCACTCAAGAAGAGCCTAATCTAGTCACTGTTCAGCAACACGATTAGTGTGCTATGTATGAGCTCTCTTCTTACCAAAGGCTCACTGTCAATATTTCCAAAAGATGCTTCTGCAGCATTTTTGTCCTTAGCCCACATTATGTTCCAAGCACAGCGATGCAGAAAAGAGGAACGTGGCAGAATTCATTTGCTTTCTCATTGAAAGAAAAATGTTTATTAAACAGAGAAGAAACCACAGAGGAAGAAAATCTTATTAGAATGCATTTGCTGGAAATACTTTTCTTTTGACAGTGAAGTTGTGGCGCACAATGCATGACATACATACCACCTTCCCATGTAGGGGGGACTAAGCTATGCCTGCAGAAGTTAGCACAGGTGCATGCAGAAATACTGAAGCATTACAGCAAGACTGCCCCAACCAGTAAATCCCCTCAAGCACCAGAGTATATTGCCAGGGTAGAGTACCATATAACAGCCAACATGTAGTGCTGGAGCACTACTTTGCCTGCAGGCCTCCTTTGACTAAGTCCCTTTTCCAGGCAGTCCTGTTCTTCACCTCAATAGGAAGTTATCTAGGTTATTTTTAAGCAAATAATATAATGCAAATTATTTACGTACTTTGTGGTTTTATCTCCTCAGGTACTTTTAAGTTCATTCAAATAGCAAATGTTTTCTTTGAGTCCAACACAATCATGCAATTCCCCTATAGCCACTGTTGTCAAAACCCAGTGGGGCTAAGCCCTAGTGTTTTTGTTCTCTGTGGTCCTCAGGCCTGGCTCTCCAGGCAGGACTTCAGCACCTCAAGAACACCCAGTGAAGGCAAAATGTTAGACCAGTAATGGTCCAACTCATCTGTAACTATTCTTCTGACTACTTGTTTTTGCAGTTTTTTGTTTTGGATGTTGTCATTAATTTCCGCCGTCTCAGTGAGGGAGATCTTTTCACTCAGTTACGAAAGATAGCCAAAATGGCAGAGAATGAAGAGGAAATGCTGCCTCCAATTGGCTTGCTGACGACTGACGGAAGAACAGAGTGGGCAGAGGCCAGGACGATCCTTATGAAAGGTTAGCAGCAGCAATCCCAGCTTTCTCTTCTTCATCTTCTTGCTCTTCCTCTTCACCATCATTGCCTTTCTTTGCTGGGAGTGAACCTTACAGCAAATATAAGACTGAATGTGCAGCCTCACTGCTGAATTTTTCTGGCAGGAGGAATCTCAATACTTGTAATCATTCAGATGGACATTACAAGGAAAGCAGCAGATCTGGTTTGACCTTGTGGCTGTGTACTTTTAAGTGTTATTCCATGTAAACAGCGCTTGTTTCATTCTCTGTTCTTCATCACATAAATTGCATTACATCTGATTTTGTGATTTGTCTCTTTCTTCATATCCATTATGTACCAATAGGAATGATGTACCCTCTTAGCTTTTGGCAACTACTAGATATATTTTATCTTTTCTAAGAAAGGCATGTAAAAGTTAAGTATCTATTGAATCTAGCTGTTACTCTCTCTAGTCAGTGGAGAAAGAAACTATCAAGACTGATTTACCCACATCTTAAGTAAATATCTAAGAGAGGTAACAACAGTCATTATCTGCAGCTAGTTACCTCTCTCTTCCAACAACAGGCAACATTTAGCTGTCTTGGATGCTGGTCTTCAAATGCCAGGCTTTGAAACAAGAAAATAAATGGTGACATCAGTCACTTCTATTGCTTTGCATATTATATATTTCACCTTGAAGCTAAGTGATGTAAATGCTGTATTTTTGCTGTTTTTGATGTCTTAGGTATTCATTTTTAGCATGAAAAATATTCACTCTTTATCGCCAATTTAGCAATGCTATTGGAAAGTCTTCCATTTCACCAATGCCTTGGAATGTATGAGAGCTGCCAATATTCTCAAAATGTTTGTTTTTTTTTTTTAAATCATCCCAAAAAGATCTTCCCTTTTCTTATTCAAAGTTTCCTGTTCTTACGACAGTATCTATAGAACTATATATACCTTATATACATTACAATTTAACAGTAGACACCAAATATAATAGGAATCCTTCTGTAAGGCTACAGAGTCTAGCAATAGTGAGAGGTTATTAAAATTCTCACTAATGAATGATACCAGAATGTGTAAACCAGAAGATTCTCTGGCTTTCCTGAAGTCCACATTAGAACCACAGATCTTATATCCCATAGTGCTCTTCTCATGCTGGATGTGAGTTTGTATCACAGTAGCTTATAGAAAGTTAACAGAGGAAATATATACATATATATACATTTATATATTTTTTTTCTTTTCTCCAGTAAAATAACAAGCTCCCTTGAGTAGTTTACAGTAGAGGACGCTCCCTACACACGTTAATGTTTGTGCTGATGAATTCTGGTGCGTGTGCACTCACAATTAAGAAAGTTCAGAAACACTGCTTTGTTCGACAGTTGACTCAGAGGCAGCTACTATATAATCTTTGTTAAAGTGATGAGGCTCATTCTGTGAATAGGAAAATTAGATATCCAGAGCTGCAAAGTTTGACATAATTCAGAGCTAGAATGCACTTGTGTCCAAGAATATCATTTCTTTGGATTGGCACTGCACATTATTCCTCCAAAATGTTTAGCAATAATTTGATTTTCTGAGATTCCCATTTTTCTTTTACGCCCATTAATTCTGCATAGCCAGTCTGTCTACCTTTTTAGCTGCTCTTGTTGTCAAACTTCCTGCTAGCAGAGCTCTCATGCTCAGGAGTTCCACTGCTCTGTCCGCCTGTTCAGCAAAAGTTTGCTCATTGTACTTCCCAAATAATAAGCAGAATTAAAAGGTCCAACAAATCTGAAAGAAATTTTCCGGAATGGCAGACATGGAGACCTCACTTCATCATCAAAGGGGAGCTGTGCAACAAGTAACTTACAAGGTTAGGCAAGGCTAGAAGAGGAACCTTCAAAAACATCAGCCCCCATTGGTGCACTACACCACACTCCTTGAAGAGCTGAAAAACATGCAGACATCATTCTGCTCCTGCCACTGTATGTACAGCTTCAGATTTGCAAGTGTTTTCCTGGCAGAGCCCAGCTCCTGATGACACCTGAAGGTGTTATCCAAGTAAAAGCCAGCCCCTCTATCTGCATGTGTTAGTGCATCTTCTGCCCTTAAAGATGATAGTCATAATTTTGAACAACCAGCATCAAAACTCAAAATTATCTCCTTTCTTTTCTTCTCCTGCTGGTTCAATATTTAAATGTTTTAATATTAGGATGCTGTGAATTACACGAAGGAAAAAAAGTGAAAATATGATTCAGAGTTCTCTTCTAAATGTTCTTTCTAACTAGCGAAAAATTCATCAAGGTCATAGCTTCTCTGAGATCACAAGTGCCTACACATCATCAGTAGTGTGAATTAATGTGGAACTGATGACAACATCTAATTTCTTTGCAAATCATTACATACCCTAAAATCCTAAATTGTAGGGATTCATTCATGGCAGAAATTAATTTCACGTATTTTTAAAGAACAGAGGATTTCTAGATAGTTGTGGTCTCACTAGAGATTGATCTGTATTCTAATTAATAGATACATAAGACTGAATACCTAAGCACTATTTTGTGTGCTTAAGAAGTAATCATCATTGAAGTTGTAACCACTGAATTCCACAGTGGTATTCCAATGAAACATCACCAACTTCAACAAACCCATAGTCAAAGCCTTAGAAAATGAAAGCATTTGGAAAAAAAAAAAAAAGAAGAAGAAAAAAGGAAAAATCCCTTGCTTTCTTTAGATCATAAACACTTTCCCTTCATCATCCATCTGCTCTTTTTTTGTTCTCATATCCATTTCTTGTTTCTAATTTCCACTCAGTGCACATGTTGAGCCCTGGTTAAAAGACAACAAGCATTTTCCTATCGGATGTATACCAAGGACACTCTTTCCATTTCACACCTACCATTTTCTCTCTTCTTACTGCTTTGCACTCACATCAAATAACTCATCCTTTGATTACAATGTACTTCTAGCAAGACAATAAAATTACTAGTTGTTATAAAAAATACCAGAATTGCAGTCAGTGAACTCAATTTTGTGAGTCAGTGAACTCAGTAAATCCAGTGCCAAAAAGTGTAGTGATTTTTCACCATTGTATTAATCCACGTTACTTCCTTAGTTACTTAGAGCTGAAAAGTTGTCTACACAGCCAGTAACTCTCTGAGGCAATTTAAGTGTACAGAAAGCAAAACAAAATGAGATTAAAAAATATTGTTATTTGATTCTCACTGTCTAAGCCTGTAATGTGATACCAGTTTCATCTTCAGGCTTTTTTCTCCTCATTTATATATACTATATGTATTATATTTATAATATTTTATATTTATATACATTTTTATAAAATATAATATATATATTTATATATGTGTAAGTATATATTATATATAAGTAAGAGTAAGGAAGATTCCTATATTTTAATGAAAACACCTGATCATTTCTTTTCAGGGTGCACCTTTAGATAAAAGAGTGAGTACCTTCACACTTGCAGCTAAATAATGCTTGCAATCCAACATCATATTAAGAAAAAATAAAAAAGGAAAAAGGAAAAAAAATCAACAGAACTAGTGAAACTCTTGCTTTGTTGTTTCTGGATTACTTGGCATTTACCAAAATATTCATTTCAGTGATGAAGCAAACCAACTTAGTTAAGCAGCAGAAAAAAACAAAACAGGTTCTGCAGTATCAAATATCACAGCACAGTGACATGAGATTTCACTAATCTAAGTTGGAATCCCATCTCAGAACACTCGTGTCAGCTCAGCTCCTCTAAACACTGTAATGCTTTGCTGTTACACGTGCAAGACTATTAACTGCCATTATTTCTTTCTTACCTGTGATGAAATGCTATAATCTTAGAATATCCTGAGCTGAAAGGGGCCCTTCAAGGATCATCAAATCCAACTCCTATTGCTCTTGCTACAATAACTAACAAATGGAGAGAAAAGCCTCTAGTGAAGCAGTGTGAGGTGGAAGGGGTTGCAACTGTTCTGTACTGGGCAAGGAAAGACAGGGTCGTTCAGGAAGGAAAAGACTTGAACAGTAGTTTGCAGATGTTGTAGAGGGGACATATACATGGGTCTGCATAGACTCATAAATAGAGGATAGGTCTTCTAAGCGAGAAAATTTCGAAGGAGTGGTACGTAAGTTGCTCTGAAAGTAAAGTCCCTTATTTATTTCCATAGAAACGATAACAAAGAGTACAATAACACTATTTGATGGAACAAATTCTCAGCCACAAAACACAATTTTCCAACATAGTCACCAGCATTAGCTATGTATTTTTGCCAGCAATGAACAAGAGCCAGCATGCTGTGCTCATAAAAAACTGTATGGCCATCCAGAACGTGACTTGTCTTTCATGTCACTGTCACCACTGCTGAAACACACCAGCCCACCACCTCACTCTGCTCACATTCACTGTTAAATCCCCATAACCATTCAGAAAGCATTGATCAGTGTCAATGAGTGCCATTTTTTTCCACATGGAGGAATTCAGTGCCACACCTTTGCTTCATACACGCTTCCGTGTCAGATGCGGTTCTGTCAGACTGCCCCCCTCTGCTGCCATCTGTCACATGGCAACAACATGTAACAGAATATCGGTGGGAAGGCTCAGTCTCTACTGCAATACCACCAACATCTGCCCCTGATGTCATGGATTAATAAAATAGGAGGCATTTCTTTTGGAAGAGCCCTCATTATAATCCCAGAAATTGTTGATTTACAAACACAGTGAGTACTTTAAATGCATTCAGACTGCAGAATTGACCCAATCTCCTAAGCAGAGGAAATGAATTCTTACAGTGATAGGGGCTGCTGTATTATGTGTACCATATCTGAATTCAACCTAGACCTTCTCATTTTTTTTTCTTTTTAAAATAAAAAAACCCAAAACCCCATCAAAGCCAAAGCTGATTGGCCGAGTCAGTTATGCGCATTAGAAAGAAGCAAAGAAAAGAAATGTGTTAGGTTCAGGTGTTACTTTGTTCCCTTCCAACCCAAGCCATTCTATGACTCTATGATCTTTGGATTCAGCTCTTTCTGAAATATTTATTTTGCATCCCAAGTCATCGTTCTTGAGTGCTTGTGCAGTTCATCATCTGCTCTACATGACAATTTTGTCTGTGTTTGATCAGTTCTCTGAACATTTTTTTTTTCTTCTGTGAAGACATCTTTCCACTACTTTTCTGTTTTTAGCAGATCTTAATTTTATTCACTCTGATACCTAGAATCAAGCTACCCTGAAGCCATATGTCAGAAAAAGGGCTTTTTATCTGTCAGTGAGGTGTGGGCAGCAGCCACATGCAATATCTACAAAGCCATCAGATAACAGAAAGCAAGACACTGATCAAACTGTGAGCAGTTTGTAAATCACTACCCAGATTTTCCTTGAAGTTCTTGTCCACAAATACCAGCAGTGAAGATATACAGAGTAACTTCCATTCATACAGATCTTTTCAGCCTTTGCATTCAGGTACTCAGAGCATCAATGGAATAAATACCACAATTACCTACAGCCCAGTGAGTGTCATATACTAAAAGAACTTAAAAGCCAAGAACAGAGCGACATGTATTATCCCTTATCAGTCTTCTGAATGTCTTTGAAGACAATTCACAGAGACATCAGTGTTCTATATGACGCAGGGAGACGTGGAACACCGGCATCAGGTGCAGAAAGCTCAGCCTACTTATGCGCCACATCAGTTACAATCTCCTGCTCAAGTGTTTCTAGGAGCTGGCAGGAACACCAGATACCTTCTGTAGATGAGGGAAGATAATGCTCCACGTGCTTGGCCAGGCTCCCATGCAGCCTGCAAGAAGCCAGGATGGCCACCTCTGTTGCTCAGGGTTCCTGGATGCCAATGCTCCCTTGCAAGAGCCACCAGACAGCAACAGATATCATCTTTCCATAACCTGTAAGAGCTCTCTTCTTCCTTCTGCTATCACTTGTCCTTCTCCTGTCATCTTCTACTTTTCTCACGTTTGTGCTCTTTTTCACTATACTAAATCTGAGAATGACTCTGGAGGATACCAAGCATGGGTTTTCTTCTAGCTCCTCACTAACCAACATTATTCATTTCTAAAGGTACGTTTTTTTCTTACTTTGAAACATGCTTTTCTTTTAGAGGATCAAACTACCTTTCATATTTGCAAAACCTAAAAATACATACATTTTGAAATTGCTCCGTATTTCAAATGCAAGATGTGTTTGAATACTTCCATTCTTTCAGCTACAATGATCTCCTGAATTGAGCACAAATTTGCAAAAAATTACCATCAACTTGAATTCACATCTTTAGTTAAAAACATTCTCTAACAATCTTTTTCTCCAAAATCTGGCAAAACCAGATGAAAACTGATCTTTTAAGACTGGAAAATATTTAAGTCAATGTTTAAAAGCTCTTTATCCTTTGATCTTGTGAACAGCCATCTAACAGCAATTAATGATGCTATCTGCTTTTGAATAAAACAAGTCTTTGTTATAGGTTCCACACTTGCGTCCTTTCAATTAAGAGCTGCATTACATCCTCAGAATTCGGTAAATCCTAGGCCTTAAATTCAGAAGCACAGCAAACCTTTATTTTCATAATATTTCTGAGTTAAAGAAACTGAAAAAAATAATGTGTACACACACCATAAACAAAAAGGAATACACCGATGATAGCATAAAAATAATCTTTGTAGTCTACCCATAGAAGCAAGAGAAATAAGAAAAAGAAACAGAGAAAGGTAGAAAAATCATAGTTTATTCAGAAGCACACAAGTGATAGAGGGGAAGTGAAAGATGGCAACGTGATTTGAACAGCACCATGTCCAAAAACTAAATCTCACAGCCTTATTGATGGATGTTTCTTTTTCCATGTGAGAATGGCAACATACGCAGCCCAGAGATTATTTACATTGCAACAATAAAAGATCAGTGATGGGAAACGGAAGAGGGTTTTAATGCAGCAACAGCATTCCCCACTGCTCCTTGTCCAGAGAAAAGCTTTAACATGAAAACAGCACAAAAACAGCATAGGTCCTACTGCTCCATAGCAGAACACTGCAGCAATAGCATGAGCTCTGAAATTCTCGATTTTCCACCTTTCCTGTCACTGTTATATACAAAATAAGTAACTTTCATTTGTTTACAGCAAATGAAAAATTCAGAAAATTAGAGGCAGAAAAAGAAAGTGGATATTATTGAATCACGTGAAAGAAACATGCAAAAGTCAACGCATGAATGAATACCTTGATGTAACATTTCCTCGCACTGAGGTTATTCTGCTGTTCAGAACTCTGCAGACACCAACTCATGGTAGAGTCAGGGTCAGATCTTAATGCTGTCCAAGGTAACCTGCACTACAGGTAAGAATACATGAACAATTTGCTCTTTTATCTCTAGACTCCACCAATCGCGACTCTCTTGACATGATTGAGCGATGTATATGCCTGGTGTGCCTGGACAGTCCAAGCGGGGTGGAACTCAACGACACAAACATGGCGTTGCAACTGTTACATGGAGGAGGCTACCATGAAAACGGTGCCAATCGTTGGTATGACAAACCTATGCAGGTAAATATCTTGCAGTGCTATGTTGTTGCACATGGCAAAGATCTTCAGTTGTCCTTGTGGCAGGGAACACTTTCAAGCACATAGGAAAGAATTGGAAGTGGTGTCAGTATCCACTAAGGCAGAGCTGGTGCAGAGAGCACAGGTGCTCCCTACAAGGCAGAGGAAGCAGAGTTAGTGTCTCAAACAACTTTTTATTTTCATTTACTATCAGAAAGTAGTGGAAAACAAATTTGCATTGTGCACAGGAGGGCTTCATCTCACCAGATGTATTCAGGCCAGTAGTAGTACAAAGGTGAAAAAAACTGTTAGGGAAAAAAATATCCCATTTCCTTTCATGTAAATGCAAATTAGGTAGGAAGCCACTCCCACAGTAAGACTTGCTCTTTCCCTCCACACCCTTCCCAGGCTTCGCAGCAAGGCATTAGAAAACATCCAGGTAACATCCATTTTGCATCGCACTCATACTTTGTGAAAACCTCATGGGGAAATGAAGGAGGCAGGATGGGCACATGTAATACAAACGTGCAGAGTGAGCTGAGCGAGAAAAGTCCAGCCAAAGACACTACAAAAGAAGAGGGGTGGGAGGAATCATGAAAAGGGGCAGGAAATGTGAGACAGTTGAGGTCTGGCCTGTGACACCTGCTGTTGTTTGAAATGCAAAAGTAACCAAATGCTTGGCTGTTAAGTGGAACTAGTTATACCAGTATGCAATAAAATCAAGGATGATGAGAGGGAAATGAAGAAAGCACCACAAAAAAAGGTAAAGAGGAAGGAGGATAGCAAAACAAGCTATGAGAAAGCTATCAAATAAGGACAGGCTTGCTCATTTGATATGACACTTTTGATAAAATGTGTCCCTAGGAGAATTCCCAGGTAAAAAGTTGTATTGCTCTCAAATGGAGGAGAACCTCAGGCTGTTGGGTAGGTGTTTTTTTGTTGTTTTGTTTTGGGTTTTTTTTTGTGACTGGGGTTTTCTTTACCATAAAGCAGATGCTAAATCCAATTTCCAGATTCCAAAGGTAATTTACTGAAGTTCACATTTTTATGAGACTCAGTTCAAGAGAGCAGCATGAAAGGGATCCAGCATAACATCATTCTCAGGACAAAAAAGTCTCCCACAATAAATCTGTAAAGTCTCCTGTTGATACATAAGTCAAGGAAGTACCTGATGTGAGCAATAAGAAAACCACAGGAGAATGACGGCATCTCTTTTTAGGCTGTCTAAAAACTTCACCTTTTAGGTTGCTGTGGGTAACTTACACCGAGCATGATTTATTCACTATATGTCTTGCAGTTTGTGGTAGGAAGAGATGGAGTCTGCGGCACTGTGTGTGAACATTCCCCTTTTGATGGCATCATACTGGTGCAGTGCACCGAACACCTGCTCAAGCACATGTGAGTCCCCTTTCAGTACAGCTGCTGTACCTGCTCCAGCCCTGGGAACTTTCTGACAGCTGCTATTTCCGTGGTTGCAAAGGGCCACTAAGTCCTGTTCACCTTTTGGAAGCTAGTCAGTTACCTGCTAAAAAAGCCACGTTTGACAAGCAGATTGTTACCATGACCTTAATGCCTTTTCTCTCACATACTAACAGGAAAGAAAGCTCCAAGAAATTACTCCGAGCCGATTCAGTAAGCGAGCTTCCTGCTCCACGGAGATTAAGATGGAAATGTTCCCCTGAAATTCAGGCACACTTGGCATCATCAGCAGAAAAACTCCAAAGGTAGCACAGATTCCTCACTTTTTTCAACAATGTCTGCAGGCTGGGAGATACCCAGCATGGTTTGTGCAACAATGGATTTTCTCTCCTTGCCCTTCCGCTCCTCCTCCTCCTCTTCCCAGAGGTACCTAGCACAGACACACCTAGCATCTCCTTGCAAGACAGCACCAGTATGGGCTGAGGCTAGTTCATGGTATTCAGGAATTCTACTACCATCGTTCTCCTCTCATGTAAATGTTAGGAAAGATAAACACCAAGGGAAGAAAAAAAAAAAAAAGAGTCCTATTTGCACAGGATGCAAACGGTGCAGGTCCTCTATTTATATGCATGCATTCTGTGGGTTTGACCTGACTAAAGCAGAGGCCAAGGCAATGGGAATATATACACGGGACAGTAGACTACAACTGATTTGAATAAGCAATTTGAATGCAATAATGTTATTTGTTTACATCCAACAAATATATGTGTTGCTCCTACAAAGGTTAATTCTTCCGATTGTGTTTCCAAACTGTAAAATATTTGCATGATCTGGGGGTTGGGGGAAAGGGCAAGGAGAGACTTTTTTCAGATTATTTAGATCACACAGCTGCATGCTGAAATGCAGTCTCTGTAGGGAATTAACCTAGAAGAACAGAGATGAACAAAAGGACTTGAGCACCACAGTTCACAATAAGGCTGCAGATTACAAGCCCAGCCTGGAACCTGTATGAATAACTGTGACTACTAGGAACAAGTTACCAAAGTCCAGGAGACTGCCTGCAGAGCAGGAGGCCTCTCAGCTCTGTGGCTACAGGCAGGAACTGTTCTCTGGGTTTTATCTACAGTCTGAAATGGAACAGGACAGTCTTGCATCTCCCCCTGTGGTAACTGCCTCTGCTTGATTTCCAGGATAGTAGAAAATCTGGACTTTATTGCCTACAAGTTTGTGAACTATGGAAAGGAGTTTATTAAGAAACAGAAGACCAGCCCAGATGCCTACATTCAAGTAGCACTCCAGCTGGCATTTTACAGGTAAGGTTAATTCAAACCATAGGAACAAGAGAACTCATAGTTGATTATACAGTGTCCACTATTTCCTCAACAGCCAAAAGAAAAAACAAATGCACCCTGCATGGAAATAAATGATCTTGTCTAACAATGGTAAAATAGAAACTACCACGCAGTTCTGAGATAGAGTTTTGCTTTCCTTCATTCCATTTCACGCTCCATACTCTGCTGTCCCATCCCTGTCTCCCCACCTCTCCATCAACCTCCCCACAGTTGTCCTGGGCTTGGCACAGAGAAAGAGGTGAGGAGATGTAGCAGGAATTTGCAGACAGAAGCAGCAATGGAACCTAAGTTCCTGGGGCAGAACCATTCCTTTCCCACTGTGGCTAACTTGGAAGGAACCATGGCAATATCTCATAGCTCATTGCACATGTCCTCACATGTATGCAAGGGGTTAAATGTCCACAGGGAAAAACACTACAACAGGATTTCAGAACAGAGTTCCTACACAAGGCAGTAACTACTACTTCTTCCTTCTCCAGAGGCATCCCAAGATTTGATAATATCCTCTAATTTCCATGGTATCATCAAAGTTAAAAGCTGCTTTCCACATTGTCAGAACAGCTAACGCTCGAGGCTAGAGACTGGTTGCATGGTTTCCCGCAGAACAGCCTATTACACAAATAATTATTTATCATGTCAAATTAAATCCTAGCCAGTCAAATTTACCTAGCCAAAATGAACAGATGCCTAACACATTTTGTGTATCCATAAACATTTGTTAAACACCCATTTTGCGTATTCCATTAACCAAACTCCAGCAATGGCTTGGTCCAAGATTTTCATCTGGATCTGAGCCATAATTTAAATTCCACATATTTTTTTTAAAAAAAGAAAAAGCAACAACAAATAAAAACCCTTGGAAGAGGGTTATCTTATAACTGAAACTCCCGATTCAACAAGAAGTAGGTAAAGCACAGTAGGTCTCCTGAAGCAGGGTATGGTAGCTCTATACCTGGTTCAAAATCAAGCTACAACCTGTGCTCTACTTGCAATGCGGGCTTTCATTCCAGCTCAGTCTCAAAAAACCCTGCTTTTCTCCTATTGCTTTTCTCATTGTCGCACTGGGTTTGTAAATAAAGCATATTTCACTCCTGTAAGTGATTAATTAGACAATTATTTTATGATGCAGTACAAATAAAACATTCCTTGAGATCTTTCAATAGATTTTAGTTGTATTAGCCTCACTTTCACTCAGCAAGTCATATTTTTTACTGGAAATGCATAACTAAAATATGAATAGCTGTATGCAGCTCCTCGTATCAGAGAGGAGTGAGCATTCATCTTTTTTAATTTTCTTATACAATTCTATCAGCATTAAGATGAATACTATATAAAATATTAAATCATTCCTGTAACAATAAAATTTACCAAGCCTATATTTCTTTTAGCCTTTATGATGTTTTGAAAATAATTATTCTTTGGATTTTGTTTTTTGTTTGTTTGTTTTTACTTCATTCTCTCAGGTGCCACAGGAGACTTGTCCCTACCTATGAAAGTGCTTCCATACGCCGATTTGATGAGGGCAGAGTTGACAATATTAGGTCTGCTACATCGGAAGCATTTGCATTTGTGAAAGCAATGATTGATGACAAGCCAGCTCTGTCGGTATGTTGGTCTGGCTCCTTCTGCCTTCCCTAACAAAACCCTAAGCAAGTAAATACATTCATGATTCCCGATCTCTGACTTTTTAACTGTTATCTGAGAACACAAAGGCATAGCACAGAGCAATTGGCCTCACAGGATTTTGCTCTTTGTGCAAACCGACTGTTAATCTAAATATTTATTCATTTAATTGAGCATACAAAGGATTCAAAGCTCTAGTCATGACATTGAAACAAACAAAACATCTGATATTAGACCTAATATTGCCATCTAAATGATCTATCACCAGATCCAGATATCTAGGCTGAACATGGAATCCTGATGACCGTTATACTGCTATGCCAGGAGAAATGCCTGGCTGCTCCCCTGCAGCAGCAGATTGCTCAGTGGCAGGTCACAATGTGTGATGTGGCATAATTCACATGTTTTGATTCCAGTGGATATGTTCTGGCTTATCTTTTTGATTTTAAAGTCACATTTCTGCCACATACCGTTAGTTTTCTGGGATCTTCAAGAGGGCTGAACTCTCACAATGAAAAAGCATAAAAAAACAATGCTCCAAATTGTCCTGACATCACTCTGCAAAAATAAAAACTGTTACCTTTCTTTGAGATCCTACCATCTGTTTGCCAGAAGCATGAGTACCCTGTGTGTTTGATGGCTGTGGAAAGCGGTGCAGCTGACAAAGCTGAAACTATAGGTGCATGAACAGCTCTGTGCCCATCATCCCTGCAGAGCCTCCCTCAACATCTCACTGTGTGCCACTTCCACTCACTGCACTTCAGTGCTGTACAGGGAATTTCCAGGTGGCTGTTTGAATGCAACAGGCTGCCGCAGTATAAGCTATTTTGCAGAGCAAAGCCAGTCTAGCTGTTCTGCAGTATCCAGCGTAGCATCACTAGAAATATTGCTGGGCTGTAGATTAAGCATAAATTACTGAAACTAAGTAAACCACGCTCTAATAACCCAGAGGATGAAGAAAAAATTGTCCAGAGAAGTAGTCACTGTTCCATAGCATTTTTGATCTCCTTCTGGTTATCATATCTAGAATTTAGCTCTTGATGAACAAGACTTGAAAAGTTTCCATGTTGTAACAATAACCCAAAGGAAAGCAGAGATAATTTCCTCTGCTGAGTGAGTAATTCAGGGCAGAGTATGACCATGCTATTACACATAACAGTGACCACCATGTAACAGAGAAGAAAAGGCTGTTTTGCTATCAGTGTCCTGTCAGGCTGCCCACAACACAGATCTAAGTTCATAAGAAGCTGCTGCCAACTTTAAACACTTTTCCTTCCGCATTTGGGTGCTCAGCTCCAACCCCAGCACACATGCACACACTCCTAGAAGGAGCCAGTCTGCTCCTGGCACATTTTTGCCAGATCGTTGTTCTCTCCAATAATCTCTTTCCAGCTTCCTTGGTCCATACTGACTTCTGCAGTTCTCCCAAAGCTTCAGCATTTCCCATTGTTTTACCACTCAAAGCTAAGGCTGTGGCAACATTTAACAGCATCTTGAGCTGTACTGCTTCAAACAGACAAGCAGAAAAATGTCAAGCCAATCTAGGAGGAGCTCAGTCTTACCCTCTACATCTTCGTATTTCATGCCTTCGCAGTGACAAATAGGAAGAATAATGCTCCATTTCTCCTGAAAAAACCTACAAGTATAATGCAAGCCAACCCTCTGACTCCTTGGCTACTGAGATGCAAAGGGCATTTAAACTGGTTGTCAATTGCTCTTTCCCACAAACTTAGAGAATACAGAAACCTTTGTTTTGATTTTAGCATCTCTGCATCCAAAACGTACATATATGATGATCATGGAATCATTAGAAACAAAATTCACTTAACTCTATTTTGAGGTGAATTCTTTAGACCTGCAGGATGCCTCTGGATGTGACGGGGTTAATTCTATTTTTTTTGATAAAGAGATGCATCACTTGGTTTAAGTAGCCTTGGACTCCTCAGAATATCGTTTGCTAATAGCCATTAATACAAATCAAGTTAAAAATAATTTTCTATCCAATGCTAATAAAAATTATCTTCAAACGATAGCTTGAACAGTCACAAAAGATTGATCAAGTCAGATTGATTCTCTAGCAGGAGAAATATCTCATGCTTTTGACACTTGCTGTAAAAGAGGCCGCATCTGACACTGCAGAGATTGCTGGAGTAGCTGTAAATTAATCAGATTTAAAGACTGCATGTGGTAATTTAATCTGTATAGAAGAACTAAGGCCTGGCTCTAGCCCTGTGGAAAAAATATCAGACTTTGAGGGTCCCTGATGATGGCCTTGAATTGCCTCTAAAATGAATTCTTCGTTAAAAAGATCATTTATCGTCCGTAGGAGCTGAAGGACCCTGTTCATCTGGAGACCCAGTCTCTTCTGGCTGTTTCAGGGTCTCCCGATGTTTCACCACCTGCCTTGATGTACAGCAGGGCAGCATTTCTTAGGATCATTCTGTTGGCATGAAAGCCTGACTTTTGACAGGACTCAAAATTTACTCGCCTGTTATCTGAAATTTGAGGTATCTGTGGAGGGTAGAACAGACTTGAAAAACTCTAGATGCCTTTTCACAGAGGGGAGTAATTTTTTTTTTTTTTTTTTAAGCAGCTAGTAAAATACCAGAAATTGTTTTCATTAATATCACTGTCATTGTCCAGATGAAGCATTCTGGAAAAGATGCCTGGCTGTTCTGAAAACACTGAATTACATTAAGCAATTATTTTCTTACTTCAGATGCAGCAATTCAATTAGTAATAATCTACGTGCCCAAAATCCATGGAAAGGAACCACAGATCTTGCCCTGGCCTCAAGCAAACGACCACCAATTACCTCGTTCAACCCTTGCACAACCATACATGGTTACTGAGCAGGACATTGAATCCTTCTGGCTTTTCAGTTACAAACAGTACTTCCACCTGAGCAAGGAGCAAAGGACATTTGAGAGTGCTTGCTGTTCGGCTGCCAGTTAATTGATGGAAGATATGATCTCTTTGAGAGTTTAGGCAATAATAGATATATTTCAATTTCCTCAACAGGATTCTGAGAAGATGCAGAGATTTAAGGACGCAATCGCAGCTCAAACTAATTACACTATTTTGGTAAGTAAACTGCTGCTTTGTCTGATTAAGAACTTCTTTCTACCCTCCAACTAAAGTATTAAGATATAACCATTAACTATGCATCAGAAAACATGTAAATCTCAAAATACGAAAATACCTGTGTCACAGGAAAATTTCTCATGACACCCTCTAAAAAGCCGTATTTGACCAACCTTGCTTAAACAATACCTCTAGGAAAGGAAAATAACAAAATTTTACAGAAAACTTAGTGGCAAGACTCCGCTCTTGCGCATTATCTCACTTATCTTGAACTTTCATGGAACAGGACACTCTGTATCCATTGTATTCATGGGGAATGTGCATCTGTGAAACATTTATTATTTGTATTAGTGTCATAGTTAGGAGACTCAGCCATGAATTAGGATTCCATTAAGCTTTGCACTGCACGAAGTAACAATTCAAAAGTGGCTTTAAAGAGACTGCAATCAAAATATAACAAAGTTTTTTGTTGTTGAGTTTTTATTGTTGGTATTTCGTTGTGTGTTTTTTTTTTAATAAGTATTGAAGGATTTGCAAAACAGAACACTACTCAGATGAGATAAACCTTTATATAAATAAGCTCCTTGTGACTATTGTGAAATATTATCTATGCAAATAGCTGAAAGAAGTTGCAATAGGCTATTCTAAGATGAAGTAGCAACTGAACTCCTTATCAGGCAGCAAGTAAGGAAGGCTTAAAAGCAGTTGACTTCACTGCTGTGTAATGGGTGAGAAAAAGAACTGCAATTGCAAAATCTAGATCCTCCAAATTTACAGAGCCATAAGTTATAACATTACATGTAAGCTCAGGAGAGCTGTAAAACATTGGGAGCTTCCTGCCCTCCTCAAAATCAACTGTGCATTTTCTTAGGTCTCTCTTCCCTAGAGGTGAGCAGTCCTTATCTGGGACCTGATCCTCAGCCGACAAAAGCAGTCAGTTTGATTAAGTCTGCGACGGGCAGCTGGGAGCACAGCTCTTTAGATGGACTTGAATACTGGAAAGCTGACCCAAAATAATTTATAATAAATATAATTAACAATAGGGAAATAATTACACTAAGCTCTCTTTTAAAGACCTGAATATGGTGTCTAAGAAGAGAAAGAAGAATCTTCCACTGAATAAATCAGTTTAGTATCAAAATACAACTCATTTTCTGCTGACTAAAAATGAGACAATTCAGCCTAAGTAATGTTCTGTATCACAGCGCACCAAGACAAAGTGCAGGCTTCCTCTACAAACAGCTCAGTCAAACCACTCATGAAATTAATAAATGTTAATAACCAGCTACGTTAAGTGAATTTTCTACCCATGGTTTTGCCTCAGATCATTGCCTAACAAACCCACACTGCTGATTAAATACTCATAATATTCAAGAAATCATTAACTTCCAGAGGTATACTCAGAGCACCGGAGACACAAAGTGTTGCTGTAAGGCAGGATTTGTTCCGAGGATTGTGAAATTAAAGAAGCAGGGAAGAAAAGTAGTTTTTGCTTCAGTGCTAGGAGAATGCATTTTTGAAGCTGAGACTCAACATCATCTCTAAAACAGAGGCAAGTCTTATCTTAGGGTAACTATCTCATCTGAACAATCCCAGAGTAATTGCACAATGAACACGAGATACTGTAGGTCACAACCAATAGAGATTCTGTACCTCTCTGCTTTAAAAAATGTTTATTTTCTATAAAATCCTCCTTCCAAATAATTTCAGTTCAAGAAAATGTTATAAAATTCAGCCTCAAGTATAGCTCATAGGAAAATACTAAAATCACCATAAGAAAATTAATTTATTTAAAAAGATCTATAGGTGTCTCACCAAGCTCCCCTTTCTTTGTCAGAATAGCAGAATTTAATTGATGTATCTTTAAACCGGGGCAAGGCTTCCACGGTCTGACTAAATTGGGTATAACAGACTGAAATGTAATAGCTCCTAAGAAAAACAAAAAAGTCTACTTCATAAAACAAAAAGCAATTTAATGATTTTATTTCCCCTTGTTAGGGCTTACTAGTAGCATTGCTATCTTAAATGCGGAGCTCTAAAATTCAATTTAGCACAGTTTTTTCCAATGCGTTGACTCACGGTTTATTTTGTTAGCCTGTCTCAGCCTCTCTTCAGACATGACATTGATCTATGTTGCAAAAATGTCATTGCTAACAGCCTTATAAATCTTGTGTGATAGCAAAATATTTCCTTTGATTATCAAGTCAGTCTTCCTCTATGGGAAAAACAACATAAACACTGCCTTGATATTCACTACTTTTTGCAGCATCCTTGCTCCATCTGGGCTGATGAACAAATGGCCCCTTTACCAATGGGTGCCTACTCCTTAATAAACCAAACAAGATTATGCACTCCCAGTCCCATGCTTCAGGCACCTATTGCTGGTTAAAATGATTCTCCCCTCAAGAGGAGGTACAAGATTGTGATTTTTGTTTTATTTTAATTCTCCCCTCAAGAGGGGAAACAAGCTCATGTTCTTTTTCAAATCCTACCTTCACTCTCAGGTTGCTTGTTTCCCTTGTTACAAAGGACCTATGTTGTAGGGGTATCTGTTTTTCTCTCAGTGTAGTACAACATCCCTTGCTATGCATTTCCTTCCTGTGTTGATATCGGCTTCCCACCCAGGAATGAGCTAAAGCTCAGTCCTTATAATCAGTGTGCTCACCAGCAAGAGTAAGCCCAAACTGAACGAGCATCTGAGTCAATTCCTGCCTGGTTGGAACAGCTGAATGCTGTTCTTCAGATGCCAAAATTTTGGCTCAGTTTTCTAAAGAAACCAATTCCTGGAAATGTACTGTTCGACTATTTGTCTGTCTGCTCCCTCTACTGACTTGTGATCCTGCTAGCTTCTTCAGTCACATTTTCTAGCAAGCAAAAATCTTAAAGCAAATTGAATTCCCTAAATCTATAGTGCTAGATAGCTAGATAAAGCAGAGAAACCCAAGCACAGTAAGATCCCAGTAGAAGGCTTACTTCAGACTCAGCAGCAGTTAGTTCTCGAGAATTGGCCACCAGGGTGCCCCCTATGCTGTCCCACACCTGTTGTTTTCAATTGTCTCATTTTAGCAAGGGCTAAAATAAGGGCCGCTCCTGAGGTAATTGAGCTTTTCAATGAAACCCCAGGGGAAGGGGAATTGGAGTATTTGGGCAGTTAATTAAATATAGAAGACATCCACATCCCTAAGCCTAACCCTCAAGTGGTGGGAGATGCTAGCAGACTGTGATAGAACACTGGTAGATCTAATCGTTCTATACTTGAAACTGGATCTAACTTTTATATTGGCCCTACACTGAGATATAGCAGAAAAAGAAAGATTCCAGAGGTCCTTTCCAATTTAAGTTGTTCCTAGTAAATCCAGTAGTAGACATCTACTAGATCTTTGGATCTACTGCCATCCAATGACATATACTTCTAGAGTGAGACCCATGCTGCAAGGCATCAAAAGATTATCTTGTTCTCGTTTGGAAGTGTTGTGGAGCTTTCTTCTTTGAAATATAACTCAAGTGATGCACAGCCAATTCCGAGACACACTTCGAAATTTTTGGTGTCTCATATACTCCCTTCAGCAACTTTGAAAGTCCCCTCTATGATATTCAGTTCGGAGAAATGATGAGCATCTAGAACTCCAGTTAACATCAGCACATAATACATCTCAAGATCATATCCTTCCTAATTTTTACTTCTTCAAAGCACAACACAAACGTCTAGTTACTGAACATCAACAAAATATACACTCCAAGTAATATCTGAACATTACAGGCGTTACATCACTCAAACTAAGATCATCAATCAGAAAACAAGCCTGCAACAGCCAGGAATACTCCTCCATACTCAGCTGAATACTGGTGTCTCTCATATTGTACACAGGCGATTACTGGAATGGCAATAGACAATCATCTACTAGGGCTGAGAGAGGTGGCACGAGAACACCTCAAGGAACTGCCGGAGATCTTTACAGATGAGACGTATTTGACATGCAATAGATTCATCCTCTCAACCAGCCAGGTGAGATTTTCCCTATTCTATTCCCTTGCTAAGCAAAGAGTAACTGATCTGCGTTCTGCCAAAATCTGTATCTCACAATGAAAATGATAGACTAGGGGGAAAAAAAATGGTACCATCAGGAAGTCTGCAAAATTCTCCAGATTTTTAATCCAGTTTTGGCTCATTTTTCAGAATTAGCACAGTAAACACTAACTGAAGTTATCACTTCCCTTGCAACATCACAAAGGCCTACCTGAAAATTCTGGAAACACACACATACAAATTCAGTAAAATTCATACATGGGCTTGGTATTTCTTCACTTTCCAAATTACACACCTTCTTGTTCCCTTTCTTTTCTTCCTTCCCCTAAGGTGCCAACTGTAGTGGGAATTCTTCCTGCCAGGGACAGTACAACCCCAAGCCAGCCAGGCTGCCGCTCTCAGAAAGAAAAGCCAAGAGCTATGGGGAAATTTTATTCTTGAAAGGAGCCATGTTTGAAACCTTCAAAAGCCTTCAGTTATTCTGTGCAAGACTGCAAACCATGCAGATATGCATCTTAGATTTACAGACATTTTAGACGTTTACGGATTTATAGTTATGTACCACTATCCTAAGATACTCTAAGAGCAAACATTATTTATATTTAATGTTCTGAATAATCCTTTGTTGCATACATCCTAGAAATTAAATGTTTCATTGCATATAGCAGCAGTCTTAATGAAAGAAGAAATCTGTGTAAGAATTCATTTACTGAAACACAAACCCAACTGCATAGATTGGATCTAGGCAACAAAAGAGACTTACAATATCATGCTGCAGCATAAAACCTTAATAAGTAATTTGATCTTGTCTTAATGTTTGTAGGCTTGAGACATGAGTGAATGTAACCAACACACTACTACATAAATTCTCCAAGAAACTATCCGTGAGCAAAGAGTGTTTCTGAATAGCTTTATGGCCTTCGGCTGTTGCACAGCAAATTTATCTGACAATTCTATGGCTCTATTAGCAGAACTAATGGCTTGTTCTACACCATTAAAAAGCCAAATGTCATTTGTGAAGGCCCATGTACACAAAGTCTGAAACATAGATTTCTATCACATCTTTTATTTTCTCTAGTAGAAAGAGTTTTATTCTTGTATTACACCATGATTAAATTGAGGTGTAATAGAAATATAGTACCCAGATGCATTAAAGTATGCGTTTATGCTGCATTGCATTTAATGAAGATTAGAATTAGAATGTAAATTAATATTGAGATGGATGATACTACTTTCTATAATCAGTTACACTCTTCACACTACAAGTTTACCATAACCTTAAGATAACCTTAAGAAAATGAAAATCTTAGAGAAGCTTTATGCATCTTGATCTGAGCCAAAATTACAGGTGGCCTTAGAAATTCCACACCAATCAGAAAGATAGCTTCTAGCTGCTAAAGACCTACAACAAATGAAAAAAAGTGTATTATAATCTCCCCTTCAAACAATGCCAGTTTTTAAACACCAGCAGACAGAGCAGCCAAATTCCATACTGAGATCACAGATCAGCCTTTACCTTCCAGGGTATCAGCTCCAGACTTCTGAAGGATCTCCTATTCTACAAAGCGGATTCAAATATTTCAACCATTTGTAACATTTGTTCACCTTTTTTCTCATTCCTAAACATCTGATTTCAGGTGCCTTAATTAATCAGAAATCATTCCTTACCTTCTCCCTGCAACCAGGTTCCAACAACTATGGAAATGTTCTGCTGCTATGGGCCCGTGGTGCCTGACGGTTATGGGGCATGTTATAACCCTCAGCCAGAGCATATATTATTCTGCATTTCAAGCTTTAAAGACTGTAAAGAAACCTCTTCAGACATGCTTGCAAAAGCTGTGGAAGAAAGTCTCCTAGAAATCAGAGATCTGTGCAACAAATGCAACTCTGCTACAGCAAAGTCACTCGCTAAAGAAGAAGAAGCCACGCAGTTGCAGAGTGACCGCAAATTCTGAGAGGCTCTGGGAATTATGCTGAATCCACCTTAAGAATTAAAAATGACATAGCTGTTCAAAGGCAAGATAGTGCTAGTAATATATTAGTGTAGAAAAAAATGCCATTTCTTTTAGATTGTTGCTAACATTTAAAACCGCATAAATATGAAATCTTACATTTTGTGCTTGAGAATCAGCCAAAAGGTTTGGTCTCACTGGCTGAAATGAAGGAGGCAGTAATGCGTGTATGTATTGTGTTATCATTTCTAACCATAATTGACTTATCCCACTTTATCATCTAAAAAACCTGAAGTTTGTATATGGAATGAATAAAATACTGAAGCACACCAATTAATTAATATCCCCGAAAAGCAGTTCTAAAACATTTACATCTATTCCTGCAAAGTTTACACGTAAAGAGGGGGAAAAAAATGAAAGAATTTCCCCCTAGCAGGTATGTTGATCTCCATAAATAATAAGCTGATGTCATTACATTTTGAAATTTTGCATGGGGAGTATTTAATATCATACTATTTCCAACATTACAAAAGCAGATCATTTTTAATAGTGGCCGTTGTGCGTTTCTAAATACGGCAACAGACCTTAGTAAAATTAGACTAGTGTCTGCATGTTCCCCTAAATAAAAAATGCTGCAGAATAGTTTATCCTTCATTCTGGTTTGCAGTGGCCTTACACACAGTGCCATCCTGAAAGCAGTATGTTGGAGACAAGATCCATCAAAGAGAATTAGCAGAATTTTGTCCATAATGAATTGACTTATTTCTGACAGCGAGCAAAATCTAATCTGACAGAGAAGCAAAGCACAAAGCATAAGTCCAATTCAATTCTATTTAAATCCTTTTTTTTTGTTGTTTGCATAGGAATGAATTCTGTCAGTGTGACTAGCAGGAGAACTGCATGCAGCCACAGAAAATCAGAGCAATAAATAACTAAAATAAGGAGGCAAACTTGCAAGATGAGGAAGTCTCCAAGTTAGAGCGATAAATACCAGTTTAAGAGTATCAGTACTCATATCAGCTTTGCATCATCCCACTTGGGAGGGATCTATATTTTATATTTTTAATATCAGATGCAGAGTATCATATTCTGCAATATACAGTAAGTTCAGTTGCAAAGTAATAGAACAGTTGGAAATTACCACATTTTCTGTGAACGTTATCTGAGGTTTTCCTTGTTATTTCTCAACTTCCCTATCTCTCTAACTCCCTGCAAAACCTTCCAAGGACTGGTATTTTCACATACCTTCTCTCAAGATGAAATAAGTTGCCTTGCTTAGCAGCATTCAGTCAGAATTGTGAGAATATAACTTAGTGACCAACTGAAGACACTAACTGAGCACCCATCCTTTGTTAGCAGGCTGCTGCATGCTCTGATGCCTGGCCAGGGACCTGACTGTGGAGAAACGGAGACCTTTTCCTCTTCCTTTGTAGACAGAACAATCACATGCTTAAGCACTCACAGGTCTGAAAGCAGGGAAATAGATCTATTATAATAAATTAGAAGCACAGATATACTTCTAAGAACTCTAAATACTGATTCAGTAGATTACGTATGTCCACGCTTATTTTATTGCCTCTTTCTAGTCACATACATTCAATTAAGCACTCTGCTGGATAAAGGCTATCCATGCCATTTGTGAAAGCACAGTGGGCCTAATAATCAATGGAGCAACTCAACTATGGTGAAGCAAATCAACTACGTTGATTTATAATGATTGAGGGCTGGGCTTTTTTTTTTTTCTTAAGTTAATGTGGTCATTTAGAAATATGTGTATTTCATGACTCCATTAATGTGGTTCAAGCCAAAGACTGAATCTATTTTTGGATTATGTAAATAGTACTACAGCATAAAAGCTGCCCCAAAGTTAAAATTAAAATGTCATATCCTCTCCCTTCCCCCCCAAAAAATGAAAGTTAGTCAAACTGAATATTCACCTAACGAATATGCTGTTCGAAATGACTTTAAATTGTTTCTGTACTATGACCATGAAAATTGCTTTGAAACATTCCCAGTAATTTTGTTCTTCTGTCTTATGTCACTGCAAAGATGTTCTGCTCTTTCAACATACACATAGCACTATAATCTCAAGAGTTTTTTCGTAGAACTGTTTGCAGTCATGGCCATACTTTACAGGTAATACGATGCTGTGAATTGTTATTTGATTATTTATTAATTTGATTCTAATGAAATATATAATTTTATTTATTACTAGTTTGATAGCTATCAATATTTATTTGCAAATGCCACCTGTGGTTTTGTTTTTTACCTCTTTTGGCTGGAGTTTTAACAGCAGCTCAGGCACTGCACTCAGCACACAACCAGTGAGTGTCCACACAGGAATTCAGACTACTGAAGTTTTATACTGGCTAATCATTGAGAGCACTTTACTTGCCCACAGCTGCCATAATACGAGTTTGGGATTTTCAGACAACATAAAATACCAGTGGTGGAAAATATCGACATCTTATTCTTACTTGAGGAAGAAACCAGTGAGCAACCGTGCTTCCTATTTTATTAGTTAAGTGCTCCATCTGGCACCTCAGGCACGCACTGACTGGCCTGAATGCCTGGAACGCTTCAGCAGGCAGCCCCTCTGCAGAAATGCATTTACTGTATTTGAAGTTCTGTATTCTTAGTGAGCAAAAGCCCAAATAAACCCAATTTCACAACTGATATTGTAAGGGATGTGAGAACCTGCTGCCCGTGGCTGGAGCAGAGCCATGGCAGCACACCTGGACTGTGGCAAGGGTGACAGAAGACTCAGAAATATTTTAGTGATACTTTTATTTTTATAAAATAGTACAGATTTATGACAAGTGTGTTTACTTATAGCCTGTTTGGTTCAGTAGTCCAGTGCTCTATGGAAATGTGTTTATCTGTATCTATATTAATATATATATGTATATCTGATGTGAAGTAAATGCTGGTAAACACTACTTCAGCTTATTGTGCCACCAATAAAGCCACAAGAATGAGCTCGTGGCCTCTCTGTGTCTCCATTAAAAGGCTTTTCAGTCTGAAAGGAACTCACGCAATCTCATAATGGCTCCATGTCACAGACAGAACAGCAAAAAGATAGCACAGTCTCAGATACCTCAGTGCACACATGCAGCACAGGTAACAGCCTGCTCTCTTGTGGGGGTCCCAGATCCAGCCATGCCGCGGTGAGGGAAGGAGCAGGCCTGCAGCTGCTGGGTGTAGAGCTGACAGCACTGAGATTTCATCTCTCATCCATTTTCCAGTATGAACTCACTGTCACAGATTGCCATTACAACTTCCTGGAAAGCAGTAAGAATTGTCTGACAGGGATTGTGCATAGCTGACCAAAAGAAAAAGCACCTTTCAAGGCAAGGCTGGATCAGGCCCTGGGCAACCTGATCTGGCTGTGCATGTCCCTGTTCATTGCAGGGGAGTTAGACTAGATGGCCTTCAGAGGCCCCTTCCAACACTAAGGATTCTATGATTCTAACCTCAAAGTGTGCAGCTTTCAGAACGGGACTCCTTGTTTAGGCATTTGCTGCGGTTTTTTTCAGTGATTTAAATTACAATGCCAGAAGCAGTTGTCGCAGGTGGACGCAGTTAGGTTACATTTACAACAGATGGGCACTGGCTCAGCCTTAGCATCTAACCAATAAAATAAAGTAAAAGGCAAGTGCCTGAATGTTAAGTATGCAGAAGTCTGCCTCCACTGAGTAATAAAAGACTTTGGAATTAGGTGAATAAGAAAAAATAAAATAAAAATCAACAAATGCCCAAGGCAGAAGCATGTGGTATTTGTGTGCTGCTGGAATTGCTTCATCAACAAGTTCTCTTCTTTCCCCTGCTCTGATTAGTTTATAGCAACACAATGTACTGTAATAAACCCACAACGCTAATTCAGCTACAGAAATATGTAAGTTAAGAGAAGATTTTGTCCCCTTTGGTTCGATTCTCAGCTTCACAAAATCTCAGCTTTAAACATACTGAGGAATTACTCTTTATGCAGAAGTGAAATGAATTATGCGTCAATGAACAATTGGGTTATCAAGGTTGTTCACTTAATGTTCCAGCTGTTCTATAGCACCATCTTAATATTTACTGGAGATTTCTTTTGAATTTAGTCTTATTCCATGGTACTTGCAAATAAATACATCGTGTTTCTTACAGCTGCTGCACCAGTTAATAGCAAATACAAGTACATAATGAATTTCTTGCCTTTTACTGTTAGAACAAGAAATGACAGAGGGTAGAGGCTTCATTCAAAGGAGATCCATTAACGTAATAATAGAGAGGCCAGAGATCAAAGCTGATAGGATTTATAAGGAATTTTGTACAGTACTTAGCTACATTAACACTGTTATTTGCTTCTTGCTCCCATAAGCATTAGAACTTGGATATACCAGGAGTTCACAACAAAGCAAGCAACACAGTACTGCTCACTGCTTCTTTGCCCTTTTCCAGCTGTCCTGCAAGCAGATGGACACCAGCTGATTCTAGAGGAGATATCAGACTGGGATACTGTAGAACTTAAAATGTAAATGGAAAGAGTAAATGGAGAGACTGTATTTCACTGCAACATCTTTGACCTGGATTTTGGTAAGTATAAAGTCTCTCATCACAGTCTCTGATTAAAAGCACTTACACTTCAAAGTGAGCACTTCCTAAGGCATAAACACTGAGTTCAGTCAACATTAGCTCCTCTAATTTTGCATTATTTTTACATTTGAGACGTTTTAAAGGGAAACAGACAATGGTTCTTAAGGCAATACCTGGGAGAGCACTGACTCATGGCCTTCCAACAGGCACCAGCACACAATCATAAGAAAACTTGCTAGATTTCAGTCCACAAAAGCATCAGGGCATCCTTTTTCCTTCTACAAAATATATGTTACCTATGCTTGGGTCTTTGGGGTTTTTTTTTTGTCTTTTTTGTTTGTTTGTTTTCAGCTGCTCACCTTCCCCTGGCAAATTAAAGAAAATATCATTGCAGTGCCTCACAGAGATACATTATATAGATAACATGCATATATATTATATTACATATTATATAATAGTACATAGTGCATTATATAATATGTAATGTAGTATAGTATCTCCTATAAACACATATATAATATAATTTGTAATATAATGTAATCATATGTAATATAATACTATATATATGTAATATATATAGCATTTATAGGATATAAACTAGGACAAGAGAGGGAAGGGGGCAGTTGTGAAGAGAAAGCAGAAAGCTGACCAAGCAAAAAGATATTTCAAGTACCACAACGTGGTTGGTTTCAACTTCCTGAAAGGAAGGAGACAGACCAGTAACTGGAGGGTTCCGCTACTGCTCCTTCTGGAAATTTCTTCCAACAAAATAAATCCTTTTTTTGTCCCAGTCACAGATCTATGCCATTCTACTGTCTGTTGAATCACCTCCACTGCTGCACTCACTTCCTGTTCTAATTCAAATCTAGACTGAAACTGAATCAACCTCAGGTTATGCAGCTAACAAGGGCAGAGCCACATTGGGTCCAACTACATGAGGGAAATGCAATGCAATACGGACACTACAATATGGAGTAGTAATATAAAGAAAAAGAATTACTTGGATATATATGTAAATTGTGCTCTTGTCCTTTAGGAGGTGATAGCAAGTTGGATCCACTTTGTGAAGAAGCTAGAAAAGCAGCGTTAAATGCTTACTGATTTACAGGTTCATGTTCTCTTACCTTGGTTTTCTGTCAGGCAATTTACTTACACTACAAAAGTATTAAAAATATTAGGACACTGTTGGTTCTTTACACTTCTCTGTCTTTTAATCAAGATCTAGATAATCTTACTTGTTACTTAAGTCTTCCAGATAAGAATATATACACAACCTTTTCCAGAACCTGTTATTCATGTTGTTCAGAGTGGTAACGCATTCATATAGAACTGTGACTCACATGTAGTTCCAACAATCTGATTGTAATTAAAAGAACAAAATTCCTGGCTATCTTACATTCTTTCAAGTTTTAGAGTTTCCTATGCTAAAGATAATCATTTGAAAGTCATTCATAGTCGAGGATCAATCCACACATATTCATACTGTAGTGCCAATTTTGTTCTTCTCTTGGCCGTAACTATATCAAAAAACATTTCTACATCAGACATAACCCAAGGGTTCAGCCTGAAGGAAGTTAGCATAGTTCTAAGGACAGGGTTAAAGCTGACGGCATGTTATCATTACTAATATTCAAGATACCAAGAAGTAACACTGCTGTTCCCTCTTCCCATCCCTCTCAGTAAACAGAGCTTGACCCTTCCTTATTGCTTCTGACTTACCAACATCTCAATCTCAACTTCATTTAAAAAATGTTCCTGACCAAGATAAATTCAGCAGCTTGCAAGTAGTTGTATGCCAGAACACTGCTACCTGGAACAATTTCCAGTTTGGCCCATGTTTAGTTACAGAATCACAGAATCGCAGAGGCTGGAAGGGACAAGCTTTGCGGGACACAAGGCTTTGGGTCTGAAAGAGAAGCACCAAACTTCAAGACAAACAAAAGTAGATAAAAACTGCTCCAAATCTGCATTAGAGTAGTATTATGACCAGATTGCAAAAGACTGGAGATTGATGAGAAAAGATTTTTAACATAGCAGTAAAGCTAAAAAATAATTTAAAAAATAGCTCCACTAGACATTTTAAAGACAGCCAGCTAGAATGCATAGACCTCAGACTCTGTTATTGCTCTTTTGCAACAGAAGGGAAAAAACCATACACAAATTTGAAGTAGGCCTTTTGGTTTGGTACCCATTTCCCAACCACTACCTGTGATGAGTTGCCATGGCACTGGCAGGCAGCTGGGTATTTGAAGGAGTAGCCACTTGGACAAAGGTATTTACATAGTTTATTTATTTATTTTTTAAATATGTGAAATAACCACTTTTTCCTCAAACTCTCCCTCATTCTTACGGGGATCATCTGCCCCACAGATAATCACAGCTGTTTGAGAACAACTGAACAAGCAGACCTAGCCTGCAAGCCCTCTCTGCAGTGACTTTCAGCCAGACTACTGTGATGAAGTCAAATCAGGAGAAAGAAAACAGCAGCAGCACATTATTCCAGTAGTAACTCCAACTAAATTGCTACGTGGCTTTTAGGGTTTGACTAATTGTCTCATTAAGACACATTTCTGATCACTGAAATGGATCTCAAGTATTTTTAATCACTGAAAAAACTGTAACGCTGAGAGCCTCTCTCCCTCCTCTCCTCAGCACTATTTGCAATGGTGAACACACAAAGGCTCCTGTTGATTGGAGCCCCACGGTTACACAGTTGGCAGTCAAATGGTACTAATGGCACAATAACACAATACAACTAAAATAGTTTGCCTTTCAGAGTAACAATCTCTTATAACATGATTAAGTTTATCATGTACATTTCCTTATGTTTTGCAAAATGCTCAAAAATTTGACAGTTTTTACAGTAATTTCTTCAAAAGGGGGAGGGAAAATTAAAGAAAAAGAAAAAAGCTATCAAGGAATAAATTAACAACACTTGATACATTAAGGAAAAGACGACAACAATTGCATCAGATACAGGCTGCACAGCAGCATGGTTGCATGGCACCCTGTCCACTTCTCACGTAGAATGCAACTCCAAAGGCTGTGTTTGTCACGTTTAATTGGAGATGCTTTAATGAAACGCTTAGTTTAGGAGCTGACTTGCCCTAGGCAACCTCTGTAACTGATGGAGAGAGGCATCTCCACTGAGCAGTTCAGGTTCCTACTGATTACTAGGACTTTAATATTGTTTCAAACCAAACAGCAAAAAAAAAAAAAAAAAAAGAGATGAAGCTTTCTCCTCCTCATATGTGGAGCATATTTCAAAAGAAACACGCTGGCATTATTCAAAACATTACTGACATGCTCTTGGCACCATTAGCTAGCAGAAGGACTTCACTCCTGGCCATTGCTCCCAATGGCTACACATGCGCTGCAGTGATACATTCCCCTTACAAGAGTTACAGGTGTTTACCCAACAGCAAATAAAAACCAGCAGCCACTTAGTTTTCAAGCAGCTTCTTCACAGAAGCTTAACACAAAGCAAGCACAGCTATGGCTAGGAGAGATGTACGCTTCCATGTTGGTCAGTCTGATCAGAAAGCCTGCAAAGGCCCAGGAACTGCTTTGTGGAGACAGAAGTAGTGCACGAGAAGGAATTCATTCCTTACAACTACCCAGCTCTTACTGAAAATATATTTGAGACTAAATAGGATGTTTTGCTCACCTTAAAGTTACTCACAATGATGATCATCAGCTTTCTACAGGTGCACTGCTGGCCAATACAAAACAGCACACAGCTGATACCTGCACGGTTCTCAAAAAAAAGTTTAAAATTCACTAGTGGAACAAAGTTGAGTTATTTTAATAATTTTTTTTTAAATGATCAGTGGTACAATAGTTATATTTCCTTCCTCTTCATTTTGCATACCAGCCATCCAACAATTATATTAAAGATGGCAGCAGCCACAATTTCAGTGGATCATTTTTACACATGAAGAGCCTGGGACCCATTTGGTTTGCAGACTGGAGGAAATCACTTCTTCATCTCTTTCATCTGAAACTGAGAAAACAACTTGGAGTCACAGAGATCTCACTTCCCATTTTCCAGTTCTCCAATACGAAGTGCTGCATTACTTACCTATGCTGCACTCCACAATTAGCTCGAGGAAATGCTTTCTTTCAGTAAATTCCTTATATTTATATACATGCATTTATATATTACCACCTAAAATATTTTTTTTTTAAAAAGAAACAAACATTTCTGATTTCAGCAGTCCCTTTAAACCATCCAAACCTCTCTTGGTTATTTTCAGATAGTTTTGCTTCAAGCTCTGGGAACACTTTCTATTGATGCCCACATGTGTTAGTAGTGGAAAACACCCAAGAGAATACATGCAGGCTTCTTCTGCTCTGTCGAGGACTCATTACTCAGGATAGGCTCACTCAAGTGAGAGACAAGATGCATTACTAATTTAAGATGATTTTGGAATGCGGCCATTTAAATTTCAGTTTTGATCGATTTTGTAAGGCATTTTTAAGAAAAGAGAGGGTTATTCTGCACCCACACATAAGCACCATTCAGATACATATTTACCCACCTATACACATAGACATACCTATACACAGGAAAGACCAAGGTCTTACACATCAGTGGTTTTCATCACAGGCTCTGAAATAAACTCTGAGGACAAGAATATGCCACAGAGCTCTCCATTTACTTTCCTTTGGCTTTTGTTAGAGAGATAGGTATCACAAAGCTACACCCTGCACAAATCTGTTGAGCTCACAAGTTGCACAGTATTGCACTCAGTATGAAAAACAGAGTTTTACCGATAAGCCTGGAGAGGGGTTCGAGAGCTGTGGTAGAGACCTGGGAGGTTAAATAAATGAAAGTCATACTGCAGGTAGCACGCCCTTAAGTTTTTAATACATATGAATTCAGACCAGTGATGAGGAAGAGAAGGAAGAATATTATATATATATTTTTTGCTGGCAGTCCCTGCAGAAGCTATTTATGTACAGTCATAGACTGACGCGCAGACTCAGATCTATTTTCCTGAAGCCTGCAGAACCTTGCCTAAACAGGAACTTCAGAATGTGTGTGTGTAAATAAATTAAAGAATGTCTGGTTTATAATGAGCAGGGTGTATTGTGGTATAAATAGTACAGAATGCATTAAATAAATACTGTCACATATGACCAGATATCTATTAAACGAGCACACCACGGGAGAAGTTAATTATCTAAGTGTAACTAGGAACCATTTAGAATCACTGGAGATTACACTGCTTTATTTCTGTTTATCTTTCCTTCTGAATAGGCAGAAGGCTGTTGCAATGAAGAGAGTCTCAAAGCAACACAGAGCTTCAGCTCTTAATCAACGATACGACAACAAGAGTTTGAAATTCTGATCAACCAATAATTTTCCTCAGAGTAATTTTGGACAAAATATGCTGGCATGAAATAGCATTTAGAATGTAAAGTCGCGAGATATTTATGGTTCTTCTGATACCTTAAGCTGCTCAGAGGAACGAAGACAACTTACATGGCATATTTTATGTATATGTTTTTGTCAGATATATTACACCAAAAAAAGTACAGCTTGACTTCTTCAAAACTGATCGTTAGTGTCAGAGACCAATATCTCTGGAGTAGAAGATAACTTTACTACCGTAACAAGATTTTTCTAGACTTGAAAAGCTACAGTGTTTCAGTCCAGATGTGAAAATGTTAAGTCTAATGGAATGGGTGTCATGGTTTTATGATTTTCGGTTATTGATATTCCACATCATAACATCATGTAGTGAATATACCTGGTTCTCAGAAGAGAAGGACTACTACATTCCCCAGGGTACTTTGCTCCTCTGTTACCATTTCTGGACAGAGGGAAAAGATAAAGACTTGCAGATCACGAGACCTCATCCCTTTTCTTTTCACCCGTCTCCCGTCCTGGCAGCATCTCACTCCCCAGCCGTCTTATCGTCAGTAGAAGAGTAAGGCCTACCGTGATTTTTGGACATTCTCTCTCATTGTATTGGATTTATCAGCTTAAATTGTAATTATATTGTATTATAGTGTGTTGTTTTGCATTCCGATATCTTATTTAGTAAATTAGTTTATTTCTCCTCAGATTGTTGCCGCTGTTTTTGCTCTCAGGCCCATTTCCTCACCCTTTTTCCCTTTTCCCAGGGCGTGGGTCAGTGGGTCCTCCGTCACATTCATCACGGAACCGGGCCAAACGCCCATAAACCGTTGACAATGGGATTCTGCTTGGGCTGTGACATTCACAGAGAAAGCCATCCTCTATTTAACCTACCCAACATAACCAACATCGCAAGCGTGGGTTAGTTAAGAACGCTTGTGCAACCCACTCTAACACACAGAACAATTGATGAAGAAACATTTAATCACATAAAATTCTTGAAAGCAAGACCAAGACAATCACTTTAAATTACTTAAGTACTGCTTAAAACTTGCAATTATATATAGCAATAAATATTTCATCTTTAACAAGCCTATCGGGAGCAGTTTGCTAAACATTTATTTTCAGTTGAGGGGAATTACGTACAATCATTTTATCACATTCTGAGTAAGACAACTTTATCCCTTTGATATCCACAGTAGTAGAGATACTTATTTGGGGAAATAGTGTATTTCCTCCAGGGGCTCTCCCCGCCTTTCCCCCTCCCAGCACCCCCAGCCCCGTTCATGACAGCCCTGTTCTGTGCTCTCCAGCAAACTCAGTGCTAGGGAACTCCCTGCCCTTTCTGGGTGAACAGACAGTCAAGGTGCTCTCCTGCAGACCCTGAAAGTCTCCACTGCCAGAACAGCAGGGAACAAACAAGCTCACCGCTTCCATCAGGGGCAGCAGAGCCTCAGCCTGTACAACACAGAGAAGGTGTGGGACAACAAGTGTTCACAGCCCTGTGCCCGCTGTTGCCCTCTGCTGTAGCCCAAGGAGCAGAGGCATAAGCCCACATCTAGAGAGAGGACACGAGAGGTGCACATTCAAGCACCTTTCTACCATTCAGAGGGCTGCATCAGAGGTGCAAAGAGGAATTTGTGGGAGTACTGAACATTACTGCCTTTCACGAAGTCCCTGAGCAGACACCTTTAATTTCACTGCAAGATCAACTGGAACACAGTTGTTAAAACCAGTGTTAAAACAAACCTGGGTCACTGACAATGTCTAATGGCCACCCAAGGAAAATAACCAGGAGCAGAGCTGAACTCTGGTCCAGAGCTGCTTCACTTGCAGTCACCTGAGGCTCCTTCCATCCTCCAGTTGGGGGAAAAACCACGCCAGCTGGGCACGGCATGGGCAGAAAGGTTCGCGGTGCTCTCATATGAGAATGTCAGCAAGTTTACGGACAATCACATAAGAAGCAGTAACGATTTCTGCAACTGAAATTGTATTTCAGTGTTTCACACAGCATCTTTAGCAATGACAACTGTTTTCCCTCCTAAGTAAATTAGACTTCCATTTGCCATTAATGACTGCTCACTTAAATATCACAAAGGAACTGCCTGGTGCACTTATTAATAATTGAAAACTTTGGAGAAGTCTGTGAAATATTTTTCCATCAAAGCTGATAAATCTCTAACATATTATTTTTCTCAAATAGTTTTTCCTTTTGTTCTTTTAGGATAAGACGACACATTTTAAATAACAGCATTAAGAAAAGCACAATCTGAATTAGTAGTTGAGAAGCATCTAAAAATCAGAAGTGATTTTAAAACCCCGCATAAAAAAGCAGGATTTTGAAAATAGCCAATATTTGTCTGTTCCCTTCCTTCAAACATAGTGGACTTCTTTCAGTCTGCATGCTGTTTCCTAACACCTTGCAATGATGATTAAGAAAACAAAGGCGCTTAATCTCTGTCCTTGGTCTGCATACACATTTCTTAAATCAGCCAAGTCCCACAGATTGAACCTTCTATTGCTTCACAGTTGGACTTCACAGAAATACTAAACGACCAAAAGGAACAAGAAATACCAAAAACCCAGTACCAACAGAAATCTTTAGTGCCTTCTGGCTGTGGTTACTCTGCTCATTAAAGTTTAGCACCCGAGAAGGGCAGAAAGATGCATGCAAAATGACCCCCACTGCAGAGATTCAGTGCACTAAAATGGCCCGCGATTTCATCAGCAGAGAAGGCCTCCGCAAAAAGAGCCAATCAAAGATCAGGACCTGCCATCTTGTCCATGGGACACAGCAGTCCAGGGCCTGTCCCTGCCACCAGATCGCACTGACTGCATGATGGCTGCAGCTGACAACGGCTGGGCATTCCCCTCCACTCATAGAAGGAATTTTTACAGTTTTTTAAAAACAACCAAACAAAACCATACATTTTTCTACTATCTTTTACTCAAACATTTTGTCACCTTTTCCACACAAGAAAAGCTGTTCTCACACTACAAGCAGCAGTATTTCACATCCTGAGAAGCCTTTGCCCAGGGCTTGCATCAGAAAGCCACTATCACACTGTGCTCACCCCTAGGCCTTACAGCCCCCAGGAGCTCTGACAACAGCACAAATCCCCCCGCACCCAAGGGCAGGATGAGGTGCCCTGGCCAGTTCCCAACAGTCCTGTCTCTTACCTGCCCATAGAAGCACCAGCAGCCAGGAGTCTGCAGCCTCCTGCTCCTCCAGAGCACCTTTCCCAGCAGCCAACCCCAGCCTCCTTCACTGCAGTCTAACTCCACCACTCTTGTCCCTTCTGGAACAAAAACAGTGGACACTGCCCCTCAGAGAGCTGGGCAGGGAATTCTGCCCCACCTTGAGTCACTGGGAGCCCAGCTGCAGCCCTCCTTTCTGGGAAAAACAGGGATGCTTTCAACAATGACTGGAAAGGAGATAGAAGCAAAGCAAAGCAAAGCAAAGAGTTTGGGACAAAGCCCTGGGCTGTAACCAGCTAGCCTCAGACAGCCTTTAAGTGGCCACCCCCACCCCCGTAGGCCTGTTCCATCAGCCTTAATTAGGTAGCCACGTGTGCTGAGTAACTCGTTAGCACCTGGTGCCCCAACGACCTCCCCAGGCTGCTGCTCCAGCACCTACAGGTGGAGTTGTCCCTAAAATTAAATCCTACTGAATTGCTGAACCAATACACAGGTCAATAGCAGACCTTTTTTTCTCCATCTTGAAGCAGATTTGTTAACTTCATGACAATTTGCATCTTCTTTTAAGGGACTTTCTGGCTTAGCGTGATTTTTGAGTGTGCTTGTATTTCATGTTTTACACAATGTTCAAAGTCATGTGTGCCAATGGAAAAAGCTAGATCAAGCAACAAGTGGCTGCAACATGTGTAAAGTTAACAGCAATCAACAAGACTGATGTGAGGAACGGGTCTTTCCTTTTTTTGCATACACACATGACGTGCTGTCTCAGCCCCAAATACGATGAAGTCAATTGATTCTCATATTCCTTGCATTCTTACTTCCTACTGATACAGCTGTGATTGGAATTTCAGCGCAGACAAGCTGCAGAAGCCTACCATGCTCTTGTTCTTTGCAAACACTTCACAAAGACTGTCTGATTGTTACTTAGTATGTAAAAACCATTTACACTGTCAGCTAGCTCTATTTTTTCTGAGATCAGACTCTTAGCCCAGTTTAAAGCTGCCGTTAGAGAAACCTGCATTCATTGTTGATAATGCACCTATTTCATGTGCATCTACCCGAGAACTCTCTATAACTTTTTTATACAAGGAGCTATGTTGTGGAAAAGCAGCAGAATTGTGCAAGTAGGTGTAATCGATGCATTTAGCAATTTAGAATACTTTAATGGCTTTTGAACATTTACCATCTGAAGTGCGTGCAATAGTAACAATAATTTAATAGAAAAATGTTTAGAGAAATGAAGTCCCATATTGAAATTAGAGAAATTAATTCCAGTCCAATCCCCATAATTTGAAGATTCTGCTTGAAACAGAAGTGTGGGCACTTGATTTATTACTACAAAAATCAGAATAAACCAAAAATATTCTAGTATAACCTCAATGTTTTTATCACTACTTTTAACCCAACAGTTCTGAGTAATTACCTTTTTCCTGTTCAAATGCTGCGCGTCTCCTTCTTTGCCTCGGAATTTAAATAAGTTACTAGCAGGGAAACAAACAGAAACCAGAAAAACGCCCTAGCATTCTTATGAATGGATACTAACGCCAGCCTTCAAAGGAGAAACTGTCAAAGAGAACAGGAATAACAAAGAATTTATTTCTTACATATTTTATTGTTTTGTTTTCTTGTTTTGTTTTTTTTTTTTTTTACATTCTCTGATGGAATTTTTATGCAACTATTATGCCACAATCTATGATACAGAATGAAAATGGAAACCCACCATTTACCACTTACATTTCTATGTTAATTGTTTCCTACCTCTGCATATACTGTGGCATAAGTGCATTTATCGTATTTCATGCAGCACTGACCTGCTTTATGCAGACTGAGAACACAATGAACAGTGCCAGCAAAATTTAGGTGCATTCAATTATTGCCACAGAAACACGGATTCACAGAAGCATTAAAATACTCTGGGTGATGGTTGCTACCTATCAGCATCATGTTTTGAACAGTAGAAATGGACAGGAGATGATCTTCACTGCTGTCAACTGTAGTATTTTCCAAGTTCATTAGGTTTCAAAAGATTGAATTAACTTCAATGTTTCAACGACAGAAAAAGCCCAAAGCAGTCAGACTAATTTTAAAGGATACTACTGATTTTTCATAAACATTAGGCTAAGTTTGGATCTGGAACCCATGTAAGCACCTTAGCACACCAATTTTATGCTCTGACAGGAGGATTTATTTTATTTTTACCATGTTATCTCAAGGCCAAGTGAAGGGACAGCGTGAAGCGCACATCCCCTTTTGGTAACCTGCTTTACTAGCAGCAGATGATCATAGCTCATAGTTTTTAATACAGCTTTTTACTTTGACAACACAAGAAGCTTTTCAGCATCACTTGACTATTTGCATCAAGCATAAACTGTCAAGCCTTATTATGTCACAGCCAATACACCAACAGAAGGGTAAAACTTACTTCCAGGAACAAGAGCACGTCCCAAGAGCACATTCAGGACAGGGAATCAGAGATGGGGGTGAAGTCTCCTCTATGTGTTTTCCAGTCACTTGTTATGAGTGGATCTAGCACAACCCTCAGGCACTGCAGGGGCACAGAGCCCTCACACAGCTCGTTATTGTTTCCTGCTTCAACACAGGCACGGCCATTCTTCTGACTCCTGCTACATCTCTTATTTTCTTAACTGTGCAGTTCCCTCTGCCATCCCACAGAAAGAAAGGACAAAGCAGAGAACCCAATACTTGCTGACAAACGCACATTTCTCAACCACTCAGTCTTTTTACAGGCGCTACCAGGTCAAAGAAGGTAAATCCTTGTACTTTGGTGAAGGAAGGAGGTCATCCAGAATGAAGATGTTCATAGGACCCCGCCAGTTTCCTACATACCGTAAGGCATCAAATCAGGCAGCCTAGGGAATGGAAGCAATTGGTGCTGTCGTCACTTACTTCGAGGTCATTTATCTACCATTTTGCTGCTGAACTCTCCCGTTGATAAGCCACCACTCTGTCAGCTGTGGTCAGCTCCACTGCGGTGCCTCTATGTTATATCCAAGTAATCCACACCACTTCTGTAATCACCCATAGTTTACTGACTTCGTAATCTTGACTCCCTACTTCCAGCCTTGTCACATCAGCTTACCATCTCTTTCCAATACCCACCCCCAGTACATTTCCCTACCAAAGTAATCTATCAGTATCGTGGTAGCAACCTTGCTTTTAGGTTTTGTTATTCCTCTCCAATATGTCTAGAAATAACTGTCAATTGTTGTTGTCAAATAATGCACCTTGTTTCCTTAGTGGCTTCCAAACTCACTCTCCTCTTTTTTTGGGGATGTGCACAATTGCGTCATGCTGTCCATGCCTGCTCCACTTACAGCAATTTGACAATGTCCACAGCCTGAGATCAGAGCCTCTCTGAGCTAGACCCTCCCTGTCCCAAAGATTTCCCAGTCTAAGTAGAAAAGTGACACAAGATGGTGGAAGATAAGTTGCTTATTTTTTTTCCTTACAAACTGGGAGAAAAGTGCAGAGTAATGAAGTCAGCTGCTGGATCCGTAGTTTCTAGTATTTCTCCCATTCACTTTTAATTCTTCTTTTGGCCGCTGAAATTTGAGGCAGTTGTAGACAGAGACAGGTCAGCGCATGGCAGTTAGAATGTCTTTCCCTCAAATGCCTCCAGGTTGAAAGCTGTATCCAGGAACCTTCTGAGCGACACCAGATGTGTGTTCTTGTTGCCTGTGGCAGCTGCAGCAGCAGGCTCTCGGCCAACATACCTTTGTGACAAAAAGAATTGGGCAGACATGAGGTAAGAAGAGAGATTATTTTGACACTAACAAGTATGGGAACATGCTGCTAAATGCATTTAAGTCAACTCAGCAGATTTGAACAAATTATCATCAATCTTTCTTAAATAAAAATATAAACAAATCTAATTTGTACCATCAGTTACACCTTCCAGTCAGCTTCCACCTCTTTCTCCCTCACTGCATTTTCTCCCCATCCCACCCACGGCAGACAGCTACACTGTCTCATAATTAGATAGCTTGCTCTTGGCAATGAAACGCTCTTTCAACAGCTGCATGTGCAGATTCGAGACAATCATCTACAGTAAATGCAAAGCTAACAGAATGTACTGAGCTCTTCCAACCACTATTTTCTCCAAAAGCCCGAAATGTAGACAGAAATTATTTTTTAAAAAAAAGACAGATCCTTAGACAAAAGAGAAAAAGCCAGAAGAGTTAAGTACTGTGCAAAGCAGTAATAAACAGAGCTAGCTGCTACTGATTTTCTTTTAGAACTGCAAAGAGGATCAAGATGGTTGTTACGTATTTGAGAAATAGTTGTCTAGAATTTTCCTCCTTCAGCCAAGAACCCAAACTCAGAGTTTTCTGATTTATGGATAGAGTCTGCCTTCTGCATAAATAAAATCCTCAAGTCAAAAGCCTGCCAAACAAATTGGACCAGGAGATGGAGCAACTGTTAAAAGTCTCATACCAAATAGGTCGAGTGTGGTTCACAATAGTGCGGAAACGAGGTTTGACATAATCGTAGTATCCACTGTTTTTGTGTTCCTCCTGACACCAAACTAGATCTGCACCTGGATACTTTTCTAGTTCTTCTTTGAGCAGGTCAAATGGGAACGGTGAGATCTGGGAAGAGACATTCATAACTGGCAAAACTTTCTCTTACATGGCTTTAGCCTCCATTAGTAAAACTTTTTATCTGTCACATATTATAACCAACTATTGTAATTAACCATTTAGTACCACACTAAGTGCCTATGTTCTCTAAGGTAACTCATATATCCTTAAATGTTTTCATTCTGCCAGAAGTGAATACATACATATTTTGTAGTTTCAAAGATATGAATGGATTGGCTTATAGTCTAGACCTCCTGCATTTCTGCAGTTGTTCTAGTAAAAAAGTTGCCATAATACGTCCATAATTAGTCAACAACAATATAGCTTCTAAGTGTTACTTGTAACATTTTAACCAAGCAGATTAATATGCAAATTTGAGGTGCCATAGTACTGTAACATTCATTTGTTGTTTGGAAAACTCACCAAACCTTCTCATTGCCCGGTGCGCTATTGGTCTGTTCCTTCTTCAAATGCCATGAGGATTAGATAGTATATTGTAAGACGCAAAGTGCTATAAGAACACTAGCTATCACCATCTCTGGCAAGCGCTATCTTTAAAGGCATACCAAGCCCTTGCTAAAAGTCCCCCCAGCGACTGTCTTTGGAGAGATCAGGGAGCTCACCTGCTCAAGTCTGGATATAGCTACTTGCTTCTCCAAGTCTTGGTTCTTTCTCTCTTTCACAAGATCATAGTACACTTTTCCTGTACAGAAAATCACTCGCTTGACCTCATGTGGAGCTTGAGCTGCCAGTCCATTCTCAGGAATCACACGCTGAAAAGTGGTACCTAATTAGAGCAATAATTAGAAAAGTGCTCTCAGTGGAACTGACAGTGAAATAAAGCAGCACAGGCAACAAGCTACTGACAGACTGCAGTGGTCATGGGGTTCTGCTACTTCTCTGTTCTTACAACTTTTCAGACTGACAGTTCTGCTGAAGTGAATTTCAGTCTCAAAAGTTAGAAGACTGACAATAGTTAGCTCTTCCACTCTCAAGATGGAGAAATATATTAACAGAGAATTATATTTTAGCTTTTTGTTGTGCTTTACAGCTTTAATTTTAAGGTGATTGGATAGCTGACTGTCCTGGTTTCAGCTGGGATGATTTTCTTCAGTGTTTGGTATGATTCTGTGCTTTGGCTTTAGGAGAAAAACACTGCTGATAACACACTGATGTTTTAGTTGTTGCAGAGCAGTGCTGTAAAGAGCCAAGGACATCTCAGTTTTTCAGCTTCTCTGTACCATCCTGCCAGCAACGGGAGTTGGGGAACACAAGGAGCTGAGGGGGACAGAATCAGGACAGCTGACCTACACTGGCAAAGGGGTGTCCCATATCATATGACACCATACAGAATTATCACACTGAGGGAGCTGGCTAGGGGGGAACCCCTGCTTGGGGGACTGGCTGGGAATTGGTCAGCAATGAGTGAGTGGTGAGCAATTGCACTGTGCATCACTTGTTTTGTAAATACAAGGGCTGCTGTGAAATTAATGCCTCCTATTTTATTATGTTGGCCCACAAAGTTAGAGGTGAATTTTGGCAGTACAGCAGCAGAGGTTGAATCTTCCCGCCAATATTCTGTTACATGTTGTTGCTGTGTGACAGATGGCAGCAGAGGGGCAGTCTGACAAAATGGCGTCTGACATGGAAGTGCGTATGAAGCAAAGGTGTAGAAGTGAATTCCTCCACGCAGAAAAAAAATGGCACCCATTGACATTCATTGACGCTTGCTGAATGTTTTAGAGACCAAACAGTGGCTATGAGCACAGTGAGGGATGGATCGTGCACTTCAGCAGTGGCAACAGCAATATGAAAGACAAGCCATGTTCTGGACAGCCACGTATAGCTGTCACACCATGAAATGAAGAGCATTTCAATCAGCTCATCTGTGCAAATCAGGGGATTAGGACCAAAAAATTGTGTACAGAGCTGAATATCAGCTTCAATGCACTGGAAACGATGGTGGCAACATTGGAACACTGCAAAGTTTGTGCCAGGTGGGTCCCACGAATGCTCACACTGGAACAGAAAGAACACAATATGCAAGATTTTCAGGACCTACTTGAACGAATACAAGGCTGAAGGTGACAGTTTCTTGGATCACATCATTACTGATGACAAGATGTAGTGTCACCACTATGAACAGGAGTCAAAACAGCACTCCATGGACTGGTGACAAGTGAATTCCTCACTGAAGAAAAAGTTCAAGACACAGCCCTCAGCAGGTAAAGTCACGCACGCTGTTTTCTGGGATAGGAATGAAGTGATCCCTCTGGATTTCCTGGAACCCAGGCAAATCATCAACTTTGCCTGCAACGCTGTGACGCTGATGAAGCTGAAGGCTCAAAGCCTAGAGTCAGGCCAGAGGAAGAGACAAGCTTGTAACAGTTGCCAATCTTGTCCTACCACACCCAGCGGTGTGTCCAGATTTGTATAGTCCAGATTTGGCACCTTTTGACTTCCATGTTTGGGCCAATGAATGGTCGACTGCATGGGCAACATTTTCCTAGCAACAACGTTGTCGTAGCAGCCCTGAAACAGTGGGTTGCCTGCAATGGTGCAGACTTTTACAAGTGAGGTGTGCAGGCTCTTGTTCATCACTGGCAAAAACGCATAGATAATGGTGGTGAATGTTGAAAAACAGTGTTTTGTAGATGAGAATTTGCTCCATCAAATAGTGTTATTGTGCTCTTTGTAACTGTTGTAGTTTCCATGTAAATAAATGGGAAGCATTAATTTCAGAGTAATCTACATATATATGCATTACTATCATTACTAATATTTTTCCTTTTTTGTCTTAGTAACTTTTTTTTTTTTAATCTCAACATCGTGGTTTTCTTTTTTTCCAATTTTCTCCCCCATCCCACTGGGAGGGGGAGAACAGCTGGGTGGTGCTTAGCTGCCTGCCTGCTTAAATGACAACTCTCACCTCTCATGACGCAACTAAATATGGTAACTGCAGAAATATTTAGACAGGCACACATATTACCAGCATATATTTATGTGATGCAAACCTCTGCTTGAGAGCTAAAACAGCATTAGCTAAAGGAAGAATTAGCATAGTATCGATCCATATATGTAAGTGATAAGATATAATTGCAGATGCATAACCTCACTGCTGGCTATCTTTTCCCCTGTGGTATCCTCTCCCAGGAGAACAGTTTGCTTCGGATATATGAAAGTGAAAGGTATGAAAGGCAGTAATCCTGCACTGGCATGAAGGGGGGACTTGATAGAAGATCCTTTTCTTTGATCCTTGCTATGATTGATTAAAACTATTCCCACATTGACTATCTGCAAGGTAGCAGACAGCGGCATGACCTCCCAGGCTGAATAAGCACACCCACTTACTAGGAGAATAAGCTACTGTTTGAAGAAACATTTATCTTGAGGGGAGAAAAACAGCAACACAAACATGAAAAAAGGAACTGATTTATGTCAGAATTAGCCTGTCTCACTGAACAGCAGAATTCATCATTAAAAAACACTGAATCTGTGCTTCACTGGGTCAGCTGTCTCAGCTTTCAGTTAAAAACAAAGCAAAGAGTTAGCCGAGAGTCAGCTATACTTCTTGCTGTCAGCAAGATAGGAGCAACATGAAAGTAGTCAGAACTGGATATCAACTGTGAATCCTGGCAACTATAGAAAATTATCTTCCTACCCCTGAAGTAGAGGAGACTCTCATTAAACAGAGACAAATCACAATCCCCACAAGATTTCTAATTTGTCTCATTCCAAAAAGCATTTGAGCAGTAATTGAAACTCACAAATTTATTTGCTTGAAAAGCAAACTTTTTTGATTTACAAAATGGAAATACTGCAATATTTCCATATGTTTATACACTAGAACACACTTTAAAAAACCTGAGCGGTTATTTTTTTCTGACTGCAATCAAGACGCCAGCTAGAATCTGAATGAGATCACCCCACCTAAGCACACTCATTAACTATGAGCAATTATTTTTAATCATTTACTATGCTTTCCTCATGCCACTGTAATATATTCTAGCCAGTGCATGGCAAGACCTATTCCTTCATTTTTTTGATGTTACATCTGCATTAAATATATTGTCTCTTGGTACTGCCAACAGCAGCTTCAGGTAGTAGTGTATAGCTCTGAACACACTGTTCCAACCATCTTCGTGTAGATCTCTGGTTTGAAAACTCAGCCCCAGAACTGAGTGCTGCAGTAACAAATAGAACCCTGGTTCTTCCAACTGGGCACACAGTGATTACGACCTATCCCTTCTGTCTGTGAGGGGCAGAACTTAGAAAAATCCAAACTTTTAAATTAAGGGAAAAAGAGCAGAAAGATGTAATAGTCTATCTACCAAGGAGAACATCCCAATAGAGAGGGGAATGTGAAACTAATGGCTGGTCACTAGATAACCTGTTAAACATCTGTATCTGAATGCACAGTTTCCAGCCAAAGTCCAGGCTAGATCTTGTTAAATCAGCTCCAAAGAAATTCGGCCAAAGGAAAAGGCAAACTTCCCCAGAACAGACTCTCTTCTTCACATTTTCAATCTGACATATAACTTGGTATAGCTGATTATTTGTTCATAATACTTCAACATCACTTACCAGACACCATTTCATCAAAACTGGATTTAGCTTCTGGATGCCTCAACAGTGACTTGGGTGTCAAAATGATCAGCTGTAAAAACAAAAAAATTTCCAGGACTGAGGAGCAGCTTTATCCACATTATTATATGCAATAATCTTAACAATGTTCATACAAAAGACACAAACTGAAAATGCTATTAATCAAATTAATGTGAATATCAAATAATACTTTTTTTTGTTTTTTTTTCCTGTTTTGAAAGCCTATGAAGTTTCATAATTATTCCAAAGACTTGGGTAATTCACTCTCTATAAGGATTCTCAAAAACCACTGCTTTAAGCCTCTCTTTAAGAATAAAATCAAATCACAAGCTATGAACCAGTAAAATATCCCATAGTCGTATCTTAGTCTTCAAGTTATAAAGAAGTCAAACGGCTTCAAAAGTAAACACAGAACTTTCTCCAAAAATATGTATTTCAGCAGCCATGCCTGAAATCAGCTAGCCTCTAAAAGGATTCATGGTAATTGGTCTTGAAAGGAAGAAATAATTGCAACTCTATCCAATTTTAGGTATAAGCAACATCTATAAAGGTTAAATATCTCAGAGCAATGTAGCACTTCAGTCAACTCTTTCATGCAAGACCAGCTGGGAGGATGTATTCTGGGGAAACACAAGCTGAGCTTCCAAGTTTTTTCTTGCTGTTGCATTAGCCACTACTGCAGTCACAGTAATGCAGTGACACAAATGACAATGCCTTACACTATATGGTAAAGCTAAAAATACAGTTTTAGACTTCTAGTGAGAGTTAAGTTTCACTCCACCAAACTGAACACCTTTAACCTGTGTGCAATTAGGGCTCTTCACCAAGGATTCGTTTTTCTTTCGGCAGTATGACATATGCAAACTAAGATCCCTTCCTTACATGGCAGTTAATACACCTAGAATAATGAAGTCCATTAGAGTAACTCTACCGGTTTTCTGAACGGCAGCAAGATCTGTCTTCTGAGGACATGAAAGTAATTGGCTGGAGTTGAACAATTCACCACAATCCAGTTGCACTCATACAGCTGTGAAACATCAAACTGTTCACTGAACTCCTGAGAGAGATATTAAAGCCATTAGAAAAACATCTAAAAAAGATCAGAAAAAGGAGGCCTGAAAGTCATCTTTTTATTTCTGACTCTCACCAACTCCCCCTCTCAGAAAACTCAAATAGCAGAGCTCTACTGAGATTATATTATTGGCTTGGGAAGCATCCGTATGAAGCACTCTTCTGTTTTTACTTCTTCCTAGAACTATATAAAAATAAAGGCAAAACATTTCCTTCAATTTCAGCAAGCTGGGAAGTCCAGGAAGGAAGGGTGAGGAGAACTACAACTTCAGTAGGTCTGAGGCACAAAATTGAACCTCTTTGAAAGAGTCAGAACAGTAATTCATTTTTTGAGTGTATAGTTAACTCTCTCCCTTTTTTTGTAGGTGTCCTTTCCTCATCTTAGTACACAGATTTCATGCTTTATATTTATTTTTTACATATGTTTCATATATGTATATAAATGCACATATGGATATAGGTAAACATATATGTAGGTACAATAATCACAGTATAAACTGATACTGTATCTAACACAATGAAGTCCTGGTTCATGTTATGAATTCTTATTTAGCTCCTATGATAATATTTATAACTTCCTTATTATGTGCAATTAAATTTGTCCTTAAATATACTGAGTCAAACAGGTCTTTATTCTGCCAGTACACTGGCAAAAATCGCCTTTACATGAGGAGGAACATTGCTTTGGAATTATCATTACTCCAAAGGTAACAAAATCAGGGCCAAAACTGAAATACATACATTTTATTTATTTTTCAATTCATGAGCTTTTCAATTAATTTTTAACAGTGCTTCTTAGAAAACCCACAGTGGGAAGTGGATGCCCAGTAGCCTGAAGAGTTATGTACTTTATCTGTAGAAATGAATGATCGAACTATGAAGGTCTTAGCTGAATTAAATTTAGAAACTGGCCTTACCTTCATGCTCCTGGCAGTACAATTTAGCTCCAGCGCAAAAAACTAGGAGTAGTTTCACACAGCCTCCTTTAGAAATTTGCTAGACACTTATTTGCAGTATGCACAGCAATATATACAGGCAGAACCACTGGCCCTGAGAAACAGCCATAAAGAGATCACGCTGCCAGAGATTAATTGTGTATGATCTCAGCTTTGAATTGAAACAGCCTAGACTGCACACTCCCATTATTTTTACTGGGATCAAGTTAATGTTAAATTAACTCTTGCAGCTAAATCTTATCGCACTATACCTAGCCAAAAAAGGATGATTCAGGTAAAGAAAAAAAACGTAACTTAGATTTTTTTCTTCCGTGGCAAATAACTGAGCACTATTTGTGGCAATAAAATGGTTTTTCTGATGATGAAACCAACACAACCTGGGTCAAAATAAATCTCTGAAAAGTGAAGAGCAGAAAAAAGAACAGGGCTTTTGACAAATCTACTTACTGGATAAGCATCAGAATCGTCATTGCTCATCTGCAGAAACCTCTCAGGTCTGGCTGATGAATGCTCTGGACCCTAGTAATCACATCATTTAAAACAACATTAAAAAGCCAAATTAGCAGTTAGACATCAGTTTAGACCACTCACTGTTTAAGTACTTCCATTCGCCTCACAGCTCCGCACTAGGCTGCACATCTGCCCCCAAATCATTAGTAGCAGCAGCAAGGAGATGAAGGACACACTGAAGGACTGCAATTCTTTGTTCTCCATAGAACATTTTCATACGAGAAGTCTAGATTTCACATGGACTTCCAATGCTTTTAACTATGAAGGTGCAGTAGGTCCATCTGGACATAAAAAAAAAACACCTTGCTAATGCCAGGCAAAAATGAGCAGGGGGAAAGTCAGGAGGAGAAACACTGAGCTTTAGCGTACTGTAGTGTTTCTCACTTCTTTGGGGGCAAACCACACCTGTATGCTAAAAAGGAGCAAATGCAAAGTTAGCTGCTGACTGTCTTTGCTATATTAGCAATAAACATGGGCTCAGGATCCCTCTCTTACCATCGTTCAGTGATCAGTACAGGAAAAGACAGGCTAAATGAATGCTTCAGCTAAAACAGATCAAAATGCATGTAAGCATTATCTGCCAAATTAGCTTGTGATTAATTACTGCCTCAAGAGGTATTTCACATTCTGTCAAAGTACTGCATACTCACATCTGCTTTTAGTAATACCCAAGGTAATTCCTTTTAAAGCACAAACACTGTTAGATCTATTTTTTACTAGCAAAAAGTGCATGTTGGTCATGGACAATATCAGGAATAAGACGTGCAACAGAATGTTTTCTCCTCTCTCATTTCCTCATTTGTAATGGATGAGAGAAAGCTGTGATGAGGAGAATGCAGTGTGCTTTTTTCATTTATCGCTAATGCTGGCAGCCTTTGCTTGTTCAGTTACTGTCCTAACAGTTACCGTTAGGAAGGACTTTCATTTTGGAGACAGTCTCCAAGTACTTTAACGTGAAGACAAACTATTACACCTCTCAACTCTCTCCATGGCTCCTAAGCTAATTTTTCTTTATGCATCTTTATCTGTTATCATAACTCCCTGTGTCAAAACATTAATGTGTGCTCTTCAAAATCACTATTATGACAGCTAGTAGTTTACTTTGATTCAGCACATGATTCTCTCTGCTTTCAAGCACAGGATTCACTCCATGTGCTAACAGAATTCAAAGGAAAAAAAACAGTTTCTTCACTTGAAATGTATGAGAAACACAAACAGCCATGAACTGTACTCTGCACAAGTGCTGTTAGTCTATCTCCACTTTTGAGATGCTAAATAATCCAGTTATAGGCGCGTTAGGGCTTGTGAATAAGAAACAGCAAAACCATGGTACAGAATAAGAGTCCAATATTGCTGTACCACTGCTTCACACATCTATTTGCTGTAAAACTATAAAATCCTATAATGAGTACAGTCTTAACATGTACAAAAACACTGCTTCACAACCATGCTGAATGGAGAATGCTGGAAGCTGAGATGTTACTAAAAAACAATTACAGGAGTGAGATGGGAGGCTTCCCTAACATACCCACACACACGTTGCCCCAGCAACAACCTCAATCCAGAGCCTCAGTGTTCACATCTATCTTTGATTTCTCTGCTGACACTGCCAGTCAGATTGCCAGTGACAGCTACATGGGATGGAGTAGGGTTTATTTCTATTGCGACCACCTCTCTGTTGAGACCTATACTGAATCCATTAGCTACTTTCAGATGAGCCCCCAAGGAGCCATTTGGCAGCAAAGTCTTTCAATCACAGCCAACTTGCCTGTGCATGCATGACCTAGAGGTGAAGGGATCCATATCCCATTACAAACCCTTCCCCAAATCATTCTGTCCCCAACACTGTAGTTAGAGAGAATAACACTCCTGTAATGGAAAGCTCCTCTGGGAAGCCAACAGATTTCAACAGCCTGGTGGGATTCTTAAATATTCTAAAAACACCAGACACTAGCAGCAAGATAAGTGTGTTTCAGAAGTGCTGGGCAAGTCTTAGCTGCCAAGTGGCTATGAGAAAAGAAAGACTAATGTACTGTAAGTAGCAGAGAACCAACTCCCCTCAGATGAGTGCTTCTCTGTAGAGGACCACGCTTACTGCTGAGGGCACATTCAGGCTGTCCCTCCTGATTCATTTAAAAAAAGAAAAAAGATATTTATTTATCAAATCTCTTGTGAAATGCACCAGACCTTTCATTTCATACACACAAATGGGAATGGAAAGCCATTCATAAGATATGATTGCACCCCAGCATTTCGGGACAGGATTGTAATTGAATGGAAATAAAACTAAATTGTTTGTGAGAATGGAAATGAAGCAGTTTGTAGTGAAAGGATCTGGAGCACTTTTACTGACAGAGACTGCTGCTGTGGCATACAATGCCTTTCTTAATAGAAAACTACAAATATACATGCATCAATTCACAAATGTCAATACCTTTGAAAAGGAGAAAGTTATCCTAGTCTCTCATGATGTATATGTAACCTTTAAGAATAATTCTAAACATTTGAAAAACAAGTCTACCACTGATAAGAACTTCATGTACATTATACACAGAGCCTATGCTCTTTCCCTCTAAGACACTGTACATTTCCTACTGCTAGCCACCAAAGACTCAACTGCTTTCAGAAACATTTTCCTTTCCAGAAAATGGAGAACTTATTATATTAAAGTTACCTAACGCCAATGACTTTTGAAGAAGCTTTAAAATTTTGCATCATTTCACTTCAAGTGAATTTAGTACAGTTTACAGAGTCATGCTTTAAGCAAAATAAAAGTACTGCTAGACACATTAATTCTTTTACTGTACACTGAGAATCCAGCTTTCTAAGAAAACGAGGTATTTTCTTAGGGAAAGAGAGAGAATGCAGAGCAAAATCAGAAAATGATTCTTTGTATATATGTGCTGCTATCCATTAACACATTAAATTTGCCATATAACATGGAAAAAGTGGTACACACCACAACGCAGAACACCAAGCTAAGCACTCAGAAGTATTTCTTCTTTTTCTCTAGTTCTCACTGATCCATCTATCCAAATTAATCTTTGTAGCAATGAAGCAGTCCAACACCTAAGTAGCATCTTCCCTGCTCCACCTTGATATCACCATGGGATCCCCACAACACTTGTGGATTTTACAGACAGAGTAACGGAGCTGGGATGGAATTAATTTTCCTCACAGTAGCCCATACAGTGCTGTGCTCAGCAACTGTGGTTAGAACAGCACTGATAACATGATAGAGTATTTTGGCTGTTGCTGAGTAGTGCTGGCACAGCACCAAAACTCCTTCCAAACTTACTAAAGCCAGTAGGTTGGGGCTGGACACGAAGAGAGGAGGGGAACTAACCTGGGCATCTGACCCAAACCACAGAAAAGGGAACATTCCATACCATATGACATCACATTCAGCAAAAAAAGCTGGGAAAGGGGCTCTCGTTATGAAAACATCTGTCCTCTCAAACAATTACTATGTGTACTGAGGCCCTGGTTCCAAAGATGTGGCCAAACATCGCTTTCTAATGCGAGGTAGAGAATAACTGTTTTCTTTCCATGTGGCTTCTACTTATTTTTCTCTTTCTTCTTCCTTTAATTATCCTTATCTCAACCCACAAGCTTTTTTTTTTTCAATCATATTTGCTTACCCTCCAGCTCTTCCTTTGAGGAGGGGAAGTGAGGGTGTGATGGAGTTTAGTTGGCCATCATTGTGAAACTATCAGAGTCAGAGGCCCTTACCATTCCTTCCATGCCATGCGGCAAGAGCAGAACAATCCCATTGTGACGAACCCACTTAGCCTGCCCTGAGCTGATGAACTGGTCTATTATACACTGCGCCGTGTTGTGGAAGTCACCAAACTGGGCCTCCCAGCACACCAGGGCATTCGGACTTGCCATAGCGAAGCCAAGTTCAAAACCTAAGAACCAGATAAGTAGGAGAGTTAGAAAAGGAACATCCGATAAGAATAAAACGAAAGACTTAGGAAAGAAGACTTAAAGAAAAGACTTCATGAGAATTCTGTTCATTTCTCTTACAAAATTAAATTAAAAGAAAACCAAAATGAGAGCATGAACTGGACTTTTTTTAGCGCTGTTATAAATCATGCAGTTTTCAGCAGTACCATCAGAAAGATCAGCAAATAACCCTTTTGCAATACTGACTCTAGTCCTTCAAGCATTTCCTCAAACATGTAAGTATAATAGGATTTTTAAATGAGCAATTAAAACTCCCCCTCAGTTCAAAATTTTGTTTTCCCAAGAGCTCACTGAGGTACATACCAATTTCTCCTGTGGAAATCTACTTACAGTCTAGGAATAGTACAATAACCTACTCTTTTTTAATTTTATGACTTGCACATCCCAGCATAACACTGTGTTGTTTTTTTAATTGAGAACTAACAAACATATGATTACAGAAAGTTTAAACTAGGTTGTCCAATTCCACAGACAAAACCCACAGCAAAATTAGTAAACAAGTTCCTCTCTTAACACTAACTACAAGAACATCCTTCCAACATTTTACATGATGTTCTGACATAGGTAATCTATGCATGAGACTGAAGTTGCTTTTTTTTTTGTTTAATTTAATAGCCACAACTAAACTGAGACTACAGGACTTTTTTCTTCTGTCTCAGGACCAGGCTCTTCATTCATAGTCAGTCTGCAAACTTTCCTGAATGGTTACCACAGGATAAATTAACCGCACAAGAGAAACAGCAACAAGAGCTCCAAATGAGATTGTTTATTCATGGAAATAGAAGTTTTAACATACTGGATTTATAGAGTCTTCATAGTATACCCCTTGGTAATTCCAATCCAGCATTTTGTTTACCATCTCCATGGCATGAAATCTTTGAGTCACTTAGCTTCCGGAGTGAATTCTTAACAATCCATCCATTACTCCAGCAGATGCGCATGTTCTCACCAAAAGGAAATGGGTACATTATGAGGCCAAAAGAAGACTGAAAAGTTAGCCAGACTGTCTTTGAGCTTTTAAGACCCTGAGACAGTGCATTACCAAAGAAGATGGCTTTTCCTGACCATTCCTTTGGCCTAACTGCTTGAATGGCCTTCCTTTTACAAAATATTTTACATCTGTGTTCTCCTTATTTATGTGAATCCATTGTTTTTAGCACAATCCAAACAGTAAAAAAAAAAAAAAACCAAAAAAAAAAACACACTACACAACTCCTTCAACGCATGTTCCCAAAGGTATCTGAAAAACAGATTTCCCTAGGTAGGATAGAATCCCATTCTAATTTTACGCAAGCATTAAGGGACCATTTCTACTGATTGGGTGACATGGTTGAAAAAATATGCAATATGTTCAAGGCTTATTTGTGCATATGCTGCTCTCTGTAAGAATGGGGTAATCTAGCTTTTAGAGAAGAAATATCTGAGGTCCTGACTTCAAATTATCAATAACCACGCAGTGCTTTTAGAAGAGTATGGAGTTATATGTGAATTCAAAACTTGGTCAAAGCACACACAGAGTTCTGTTTCATATAGTGAAATTAACCCTAACATTTCATATGGAAAAAGAAGTGCCATTTCTCACTACCTATCTGGTTGCTCACTTCATGCTAATAACCTCTAGAAGGTGAGGCTGTCCCAGGTGAAGCTGCATTAAAAGCTGTGGTTCTAACATCAACACCTTTTGCAAGCTTTCTGACAGCCATAAAAATAGTTGGGAAAGGATATCCAAATGTAATCTATACTTTCTGATTAATATTTTGAAATCAATGCCACAAGGACTACTATTTCTTGAAAGACATGTTCACATCCTTGGTATCTCAGAAATCATTTTCCATCATGCAACTTACAATGAGAGTTCTTAACATTAAAGACTTTTGACCAACAATTTTAGCAATCACTAAGAAGTTTGCCAAGAATTACTACTTCTAGCTGTATACGCTGAAAACTATTAAGAGAGCAAGATCTAAAGTGCTAAATATACAGGTATAAAAAATTATTGGTGCAAAGATGTCTAAACAGCTGCAATATGAGCAGCTCAGGACAGGGCGAAGTGCTTTCCCTGAAAAGGATTTTTTTAGGGTACCAGATGGATCCAGGTCAGGGAAGATGAGTAGAGCTAGAAAGACTTCACAGTTCTAAAGATGAGATGGGAACTGCAGGATCCTACTCAGGCCCTTTAAGAGGGCTTAACTTCAGACCAGAGTAAAGAGTTAAAAAAAAACTGCAGCAGTGACTTGTATTGTTGTGGCTGCAGAGCCCAGAACTGAACATTTCTTAACAATCCTATGCAAAATTTGTGATTGTAAAGGATTAATTCTTATATAATTAGACACCCAGAGAACAGGTTTAAGCTAAGAGGAAACCTAGTGCCAAGACAATCAGGCTCAGGATGCAGCTTTCACAAAAGAAAAGGTGAAGAATCTGCACCACCCAAAATGTGGTGGAGAGCCCCCAGCCAGGTCCTGAACTCCCAGCAGCCTCTCAGGGCTGGGAGCATATCAGGGCACAGGGGACGAGGATCCAACACAGCAGTTTGGTAATCTTCTGAACACAGAGGAAGACACAAAAGGAAAGTATACAGCACTTGACTAAGGTTGCAAAACTAACGTTTTAATTGTTGAAGTTAATTAAGGTCCCTAGATGACAGGCATAGCAGAAATGCTCGTTTCTATTAGGCCAGTTCCTGCTGTGCTCCCTTACTGTTTTTGTCACTCTGGCAGAGAAAGAGGTGGTTTCAAGCAAAGTGGCAGCTTACACAGCATAATATGCTGTGTTTTTCCCCTAGCACTTTGCGTCATTGTCATAAGAACTGTAGCTTTTCTGGCTGACATAAGTAAGGCTGCAGCTTAACTCAGTATGACTGCAAAAGGGTTCAGGGCATGAATGACTAATGGCCATAAATGGCTTGTCAATGCAAGGATAAAATGGCAGAATGTAGAAAGTTTTGGAGACGAGTATTCGCTATGTTTATTGCAAAATCCAAGCACAGGGACTAACATAGGTACACTTACCCTTTCAAAACATAAGCACAGTCCAGGACAAATTTAATACCTATCTGGTGGCTGTCTCCATAGAACAGAAAGATTTATGCCTTGGAGCTCCACGTATGTGCTGTTGAGAACCTGTTCCTTGGTTCTACGTACTGTCCTATTTCCCAACACCATTTCTGACAGACAACAATATTTGTTAGCCCTAACCATAAAAATGTGGTGTTCTGAATGAGCAGTAACATTACACATTTCATCCTAGCAGTGTATTGCAAAAAAAAAAAAGTTCAATAATTGTCCTTTTCCTTTTGTCTTGTATTTTAAACATTAATTCCCCACTGACAAAGCTGTACACCAGTGCTGAGCTATGCACTAGTTCCAACCTATCATGCTTGGACGTTCTCTGGAAGTTCCCAGTACAGGACATGACAGCCCAAGACCTCTCAAAGCCAGTGATGAACTTGCCAGAGAGAACTGCTCGTTCAGGATGGAGAATCAACAACACACAAGTCATTCTGAGGGTGGTACAGAAAGAGAGAAGATCCTCACACATTTTAAAAATGATGAAGAGGCAGTATATAGAGCACCTGTTAGTTCAGCTTTTCTACCTTGACTAGTAAATAAATGCAGACAAACTTCTTTTCTTAAATGACTTCACACAACCATTGCTTATTCTCCCAGATACTCAGTTTCAATGAAAGGAAAAATATATAGCTAGATGAATGGACACACAACTAAATTGTAATACACACAACTAAACTGTAATAATCTGGAGATAGCTAAATGCAGTAGACATAGGATGTCTAACCGAGTTCTTAGAGGTTGTTAAATACTCTGATTTAATGCCTCAATATAAACACTTCATTGCTTCCTGTATACAAAACATAAGCAATTGTTTGAGCTATAACAAGACTGCCTTTGTATTCTAAGAGGGAACAGTCTTGTTAGAGTATTATTTTTAATGGAGTGGTTACACACCAGGAGTTCCTAACCAACTTAACAGTAACTTGGTGCAAAGCTCACAGCTCTGAACAGGTGCCAGCTCTTGGCTTACCCACCTTCCAAGGAAATAATCTGCAGTTTTATTATGCTGAGCTGTTCAATCCATTAGGTCAATTTTCACTTAGCTTTAATTCATAGAAGCAAAGGGAATTCCCAAAATGCTTCTGAGGTGCTGCATGTTTACACAGTCATAAATAAAAATCTTAGCACTTATTTTGCTTTGTATCCTCCTCCAAATACTTTACAACAGTAACTGCAAACTATTTCTGTGTAACACCCTTATACAGCAGAAGTAGCAGGCTGAGAAAAATAAAAATTGTCTTTTTTTTTCCTCCTTGTTTTACTACTCATGAAGAATCAACTCCTTGAACTGCAAACATTCACTCACTCTTCCAGATACTAAAACAATGATGATGCCAGCTGGATGGATAAGAGTTCTAATGTCTCCTGTAGTTAAGCATTCAGTCAGAGGAGCTATGTTCACACACTGACTGCGTATCTCACACTGTCTCTGTATGGATACAATACACAAATGCAAATGTATCCAAGAAGGCTGATATGCAAAAGTTAGCAAGGGAGCACAAACTTAATTATAAACTCATTTCAACATAGAAACACAGCAGTTTTAGTAAAATAATCATCACTTATCGACTGTTTCTGTCAAATTAATGCCCTTTATTGTTAGAAAAGATCTCATACATGAGGGATTTAAAATTCTTAGCAATTAAAAATATCAGTACTGTTAGCTTTTAGGAACCTTTTATCACAACTCCTGAAGCGGAACTGCACAGAAACAGTATACTCCTGTTTTCAGTGTAGGAACAAACCTGAACTCTGTTTTAAATTTCTTGCAATAAGAATTAACCTTCATTTCATATCAACACTAAGCTTCCTAGATCGATCAATTGAGGTGTAATGTTTGGAACAAAATCACATTTCAATCATATTCGGATGCCTGTCACTTTCAAATTAGGATACATTATCTCAAACCACCACCCACTTACCCATAATAACTGCAGCAACACTGCAAACACATTCAAATTAAGAAACCCCTGGCCAAAACTGTGAGAAACAGTAGGAAATTGGAAACAACAACATCAAAAAAAGAATTTCTGAAATTAAATTTTTGCTTTCTATCTATGCCAAATTCTTCTCATGTTTGTACACATCCTTTCTGGCATTCTCTCCTTTAGTTTACATTTAAATGTTATATACTAGCTTAAAGAGATACAAAGTTCTCCTCACACCAGTTCTGCCTACAAGCTAAGAAAAATACCTTAAAATCTCACTGTCAGTCCATGCTCCAACCCTACAGTTTTAAACGATTTTAATTTTGATATGATTAGCAACAGGAAATACGGAGCATATGAAAAAATGATTATGTGGTCAAATATTTCTGGTACCTTGCAGCAAGCAGTTATGAATTACCATCTTTATAACAATGTTTCATCTTTTTCATTCATACTAGTTATGAAATGGGTATGAAATTGTATTTCATTTTTTATCTATAGAATCAATTAAACTTTTTTATAAGTTACTAGATCCATTTTTTTCTGTGTTCCACATTCCTCTTGCCATCCTTCTCATATCAGAAGGAGGTTATCCATTCACAAATTAAAATGTCTGTCCAGTACCAACAACGTACTGTGCTGTGATTAATGCCACCTGTAGTGAGAATTTGTTTTCTCAATATAATACATTCAGTATAGCTATTCAAATAAGGCTAGGCTAGATTTTTATATCTGCTTTACAAAATGTTCTTAATTTTGCTGATAGTTCCTCCACTTTTGTTGAAGTATTAGGTACGTGTTCTGGCACTGCCAAGATCAACCACAGCAAATGGATGTGGAAAGTGAAGATGCTTTCTTAAGAGATACCAGAACTTGAGAGGGAGAACTTTGATACTAGCTTCATACACAACTCTTTCACAGCCTTTTCCCACACACTCTTCCTTGCTCAGATCTAATTGTCTTGCACCTCCCTTACTCAATGAAATCCATCTTTTGTCATTACTACGTGATTCCCCGTTGAATACTAATACGATCAATGCTACCATATCGTGTAATCTTTCCAGCAAAAGTTATTTCAGTCTCCCAATTTACAATTTTTAAGTACATACAGGTTCTAAGCAGTGTAAGCAAACAGGCATACCATTGGGAAAAAAGTAGAAAGTTTTGCACTAAAAGCATACTGGAAACTACAAATTCAAATGCCTCGTACCAGAGACAAAATATTCAAAAAAATTAGAAAAAAAAAAACTTGAAGTTTTCCCATCTCTTCTTTAATTTATGCTAAAATTAGAAACAAGGAACCAACCATAGCACACTGTAGAGGAAAAAAAAAAGCTCAAAGCTTATATTACAACAATTTTTACAAACCCTTTAAGATAATGAACAAGGTAAATATATTGTAGAGTTATGCCTTCAGGGAGCAGGGTCAGAGGGGAAATCAGCATTTAGACTCAATTTTACATCCCTGTTTCATACTTCCTTGCTCCCAACTGAATCAAAACTGATATGGATGCAGTAACATTGAAATACAACAAAAGCAAAGTTTGTTTTTATATGTCACTAGCAGAGGGAGCCATTTATTTGTTCTGAAGGTTGGCAAACTCAAGTAGCAAAGCAAAACTTGGTAGGCCAAGAAGCTTAACTGCTTTACAGCAAAATCTGGAAAAAAAATCCTCTAAATTAGCAGTCATCAATTCCTACACCTTGAGACCTACTGAAACATAAGCAAGTCTCAGATAGTTACCCCGAGACATACCTAAGACACCATATTCGGAAAGGGAGCTGTTGCACACAGTATAGGGGGCCTGCTGCTCCCAGAGGTGGTTCATGGGAACACATGTTCTTTTGTCAACTTCTTGATCATGAAGCACATGATGGCGATGGCTGCAAAGAGTTGTTGAAATCTGTTAGCTAAGAAAACTTTAGGTTTTAACAATGCTCTTTTCAAAGATAAACCTTCAAAGCTATGTTCTAGAAAGTATGCAAACAATAGTTATCTCTGGTTTAGATAACACACTGGTTTGGTTGAAATCTAGCAATATGATTGTCTAAATATAATTAATGCACCATACGGACTTTCACTGACTACCCAAGACTGTTCTCAAGCATTCAAGAAAATTGAAAATACACCATCACAAGCAGAACAGAGAGGGTGGCGAGGTGGAGGCAGGGGGGTGTTATACCATGTTCTAGACTGACAGAAATCAAAAGGAATGGGTTGCAATGGACTGCCCAGGGATGTGGTTGAGTCACCGTCCCTGGAGGTGTTCAAGAAACATTTATAGATGCTGTGTTGAGAGACATGGTTTAGTGGGGTTATATTGGTGGTAGGTGGATGGTTGGACTGGATGATCTTGTAGGTCTTTTCCAACCTAGCTCATTCTATGATTCTATGATTCTATGAAAAGGAAAAATATCATTAGAACATTTTATCCACCCTCGTGGAAAACTCCAATAATATTTTCCTTAAGACAATTGTTTACCTTTCTCACACAAAAAAAATCTAATCTAATCTGAGCACCAACACTTGAAACAGTTTCATCTTCCTTCCTGCTATTTCCATTCACACCATTTACAGTTCTCTGGAACACCATTAATCAGCATTAGAATGGGGCACTAAGGAGCACTAACAAAACAGAGATGACTGAAGTAATTACTGCAATCCATTAACTCTCTGAGCAGATTAACTGAGTGAATCACACCAATATGTCCAGCTTTATGACTGCTAACAGAAGGACAGTTATTATACTAGTAACAACTACTGCGTGTTGTATAGCTGCCAATACTGAACCAAAGACTGAGTCCTTTTGTATTTCCCTTTGCTATAATGAATGCTAGCAAAAGAGCTCTGAAATCTATTTAGAAGTCAACAAAATAAGACCAGGAAAAGACAGCGTCTCTGAAGATTAGCACAGAGAAAGAGGTAAAAAGGAAAAAATGCACAAGAACTGCTGTTATAGTAGAAATAATTTTGAAACTATAGTTTTGGTTTTGTCATTCAGATGAAGATAAAAAGCATAGCCAAGAAGTAAGCTTCTTGTATGTGAAGTTGTATTTCCTCAGCAAAAGCTGATTACAATGAGCATAGATGGATAGCCAGGTTGCTCCGAAAGTAACACTTCCTTATTTATTTCCATGGAAATGACAACAGACACAAATAGCTCAACAACACTGTTTGAGCGAGCAAACTCTCAACTACAAAACACTGTTTTTCAACATAGTGACCACCATCAGCTGTGCATTTTCAGCAGTGATGAACGAGAGCTCTTCATTTCATGTTGTGACAACTGTGCATGGCCAACCATAACACAGCTTGTATTTCATATCACTGTCACCACTGCAAAAATGCACCACCCACAGCCTCACGGTGTTCACATCCACTGTTTGGACTCTAAAACATTCAGCAAGCATCAATGAATATCAATGGGTGCCATTTTTTCCATATGGAGGAATTCAGTTCCACATGTTTGCTTCATACACACTTCATGTCAGATGCCATTTTTGTCAGACTGCCCCTCTGCTGCCATCTGTCTCACAGCCACAAAATGGAATCAAATGTTGGTGGGAAGGTTCAACATCCACTGCCATACCACCACCATCTGCCTCTGACATTGTGGGCCAACATAATAAAATAGGAGGCAATACTTTCAGAGCAGCCCTCGTACACAGACACGCAAGTCAGATTTTGCTGTTGTAACACAGTCAGTTGTCAGTTTGCTGACATCAGACTGGTATAGAATCAAGGCTCATTATACGAATATCTTTTTAATTCTTTTTTAAAGGCTGAAGAATAAAACCAGGTAGATTTTCAAGTAGTCTTTGTCAGTGAAAATAGCTTTTTATTTGTAACGTTTGTTTTTTGTTTTCTCTATATTTGTGTGAGCTCAACAACTATTTTCATCTTAAACACTGAGAAAATCTGGACAACAGGTCTGGAAAATCCTCTTCCACCAGTTAGAAAACTGGTATTCACAGAGAATCAGTCTTCTTTAGGCAAGTCTATAGGTGTGTGTCAGACTCAACTAAGCACCAGAATTAGGTAGTTAGCTTGCTGAACAATAAGCATGTGTGTTCCTCTCCCAGGAGGTGCTTGCCATTTACAAGACCCTGGTACTGAAATCAAGGATGATGAGAAACTGGGAGGATGAGAGAGGGGAATCTCCAGCTTTTCAGCTTTGTTTTGATGTCTCGTCTGAAGGATTTTGTTACACTGCCATTAGAATGTGAGCAAAAAAAAAAGGTAGCCCAGTGACTGGATACCAAATGAAGCTCAGCACAGAAACAGAACACTGCACTGCACTACATGACAGAAGTTAGGCACCAAGATTTCTTTTTTTCCTGTAAGCATTCACAATTAAGCTTAGTGCAGCTGCTAGTTAACTCACTCCCAGCAACAGGCTTCGCATCAAAGGGTTCAATTAAATACATCATTAAGATTTTACTCCATGGAGAGGCAGGTGAGGCAACAGATCTATACATATTTCATCAAGTGATGGGATTTACCATTCATTCATGCTCCACGGTCTTTAAGGGTCTCAGTACAAAGGATCTTGCTTCATTTAGAAGAACCTTGCCAACTGGCAAGATGTTTGTTCACAGGATAGTGGAGTTTCAAGCAGCCACTACTAGGGTGGTATTTAAAGACTTTAGAATTTGTAGCAGCAAATGCCCTTCTCCTGCTTTTCAGCAATTAGGTGGATTGTAGCTGAATTTTCACTTGAAAAGTGGAAAGAAATAATTTCCGCCTTTCAGTCAGATAAGGAAGAAAATATCTAAAAATATTTACCTACCTTAAATACTACTCTTTAAAATGCTCCATTTACAGACACAGGAGATCAGCTGCTAGAATCTATGACATAAGACTGATGTTGAATAGCCCCAGCTTCCCTCTTCCCTCAGAAGAGCATATTGCTTAAAAATTGCTAACATGTTTCTCGAAACAGAGGACACCTTTTAACGGTTATCTCAGTACTCACCTAAAAGTACCCCTCTCCACATCTTGTCCACTCAGTCGGACATGAATCCCTTCTTTCAGAAAAGAGCCAAAAGCCATGTATTCTGCCAAGGCCCAGTCAACAACCCTATTCTTCGTCATTTCCAAGCGGGCCCTCAAAATCCGGGAGAGTCCTATTAGAATAAAGATCAGAAATCAATGGATCTACTTCAGAGATATTTGACATTCACATTGCATTCACCATTTTCCCCACTGGCTACAAAATCCAGCAAGAGGAGAACTCATCAAGATCACATTGCTGCCTTTAGTCTTAGTTGCTGATCCACTGTCTTCATGAAATGCAGAATAGCTGCAGCTAAGTTAAACCCAGATTTACTTTGTAGACCATATTAGTTCTCCTAGGTCTGAACTGCTAGCAAAGTAAAATAACTTGTTCCCTAGGCAAAGGTTTGTACATTGTTCGGACCTTGTTCTAGCAGAAGAAAATTAGATTGGTTGCTAGAAACTACCGAGGATAACTACAATGTCTCATGGTCAGATACTTCTTCCTAAACATTTATCTTCCCATTTCTACCACAAAGTACTGTTTTGTAAAAGACTGAAAATGTCATTTATTGGGTTCTTCTCTCTTTCCCACTCTCATATTTCCTTGACATTTGTCTCATAGGATTCTGGAGGTACTACAAAGAAAGAAACAGGCAAAATTAATCAATATGATGAACATCAAATAAATAGGAAATTGTAGTAGCTGCCAAAGGAATTTCAGTTGATAAGGAATGGTTGGTTTTGGGGTAGGTTTTTTGTTTGTTTTGCTGTTTTTTTTTACTGTTGTTTTGTTTTTTACAAGCGAAGATTGTTCCTTGGTGAGCCAAAATACAAGCTGCAACACTGTAATTCTTAATGGAAATAAAATACCCTTTGAAGATGCATACAGGTGCTTCCAGCTGAGGCTATATAAGCCTAGTGAATTCAGTGTCACTTCACACTTATTTGCACATCTGCACTGATGCTTTTGGCAAGCTATTCTATTTGCTATTTTCCCATTCTTCCCTTTGTTACTTTTCCAATCTTTACAAAAATCACTCTGCTTCCTCTCCATGTAAAACTACTCTCTTAGAAATTGTCTCTATTTTAACAAGAAAATCTTGAAAAATGTCTCTTCCACGGAATATACTAAACATTTGAGAAAACAAAATCATCTTCCACTTTTTCTGGAAAGACGGGGAGATATTAAACTGTTATTTTTTTCTAGTGGAAGGCCAAAGTACTTTGAAGGTGCTCTTTTTTTTTTTTTTTCCCTCTTGTGGCCTTTTAAACTGTGTAAAAGAATCTAAGAGACCAAAGTTAGAGAATTATTTGCCCAAGTGTAATACTTCCCTCTCAAGAAGTATAAATCTATCTTATAATGGCAAATACTACTTACTGTCAAGGTCGAGTTAATAAAGAGAGGCTGCCTTTTTAGTTGGAATGCCTAATACTAAATTTTATTGGCTGACTAAAGTTTAAAATTATAGCATCACCAACAAAGTGCGCAAATATGTAGAAGAGTTTTAAAATTCATCTTTAGTTGTATCTGCTCAATAAGCTTGCAGTTGATAACCAGTAATGCCCTATTATCATTACTAGTAGCCATGTTTAATTACTCCAGAGGAACATAAACACGTGAAACATCTTGAGCAGGCACTTCATTCCTCAATGGGTGATTCTAGAGATGAAAGATCATCCAGAGATTTTGCCCAGAAAAAAAAAAAAGTAGCTCTTTCTCCTAATCCTAAGTACAGTCCCACATTCTCTAGCCAATAAAAGAAAGATCCCTAATCAAAGCAGTTCCACGTTTCCCCAGAGAATGAGCATGTCTTTGCTCCCTGTAGAGCTGCTGGACTTCAACCTGACCAGGAAGTGGAAGAATTTACTCAGAAGTTTGACACAATGCCAGGAGCTCCCCAGTCTAACAGGCACATTTAGCTTTTTACTACAATAGATGCTAAATTCAGAACCAAAATCCATCAGACCAAGAGTTAAGACTTTTTGAGAAGAAGCTAGATTTATGCGATCAACACTAAATGCTAAGTTGAATGGAAACCTGTGTCTGAATTTGCCCACACAGAGTTCATTCAGCTGCACTAAAATTATTCTCAAAGAATATCAACAGTGTTGCCAGGTCTGAAAAGATCAAGCTATATTTCTGAGCAGAAAATTGTCTAACAACAAGCAAAGTGTCTTAAGTGAACCTCAAATTAACACTGCTTTCAGCATCTGTTAAAACACGAATAGTGCTTTCTGAGATGGGTACCTTACTTCCCAGTAAGTCTCACCAATATGCTGCACAGAGGCAGCATTTTTCCACAAGGACTTGACAAATTAAAGGATTACTAGCTTAACATTACAAAGAGTTTTACCTCCCTCAGAGAGAAATCTATTTTAAGGAGGTAGGGAACAGAAGCGGTGTGACACAAAGAACAAGAACAAGCAGTGAGAACCTTAACTGTCACATTCTTCTTGCCCATAGGGTAGAAGAGGTGAAATAAAAGTCACAGACATTTTCCTCTTTGGGAAACACCCAATAGCAACTCATTAGCAGAAAAACAAAATCTGAGCAAGAAATACAGCCACTAGAAGAAACAAAGATTCCAGCTGACCTGCATGTATTTTGAAGTCTTTGACTGGCACTGAACTAGCCACATTGCCAATGTGAGTAAGCAGGTCTTCTGAAATGCCAGTTGGAGGACAGGACATGCTCTTGGGTTCTCCATCCATGTTAAAGAATCCTGGAAGTAAAGATCTAGTGAGGTGCTCAGGGACTGATAAAGAGAATTCTACACTTTATATAATTTATTCATAAACTCACAACGGTTAATGGACATTCTAAGTAACAGCCTAAACCTGTTCTTCACCTTTCAAAGGGAGACAACCATATTCCCATTTGCTGCACGACAACAACATTTATCTTGACGGCACAAGACGACCTGCTTTATTTCTACTTTCGCTTCCTGTGAATGAGGTCCAACTGTGTGGGCAGAGGTAGACAATAAAATGCCTATGGCACTTAAATCCCTCCAAAAAAAGAGCATGAGACATATTTCTTCTTCCCAAAGGAACAAGAAAAATAGTATAAGAAAAACACTTTCCTAGTGAACTGAAAAGAGGGGTTTTTAAAAGTCACATCTTACTTTCCGCATTTCTTTTTAAGAAAGCACCCCCTTTCAAGTTGACCCGGCAGAATGTTTTTATTTACTGTTAACATGGGAAAACCAAAGGTTTATTTAAAAGAAATACTGGCTGATAAAACATTCAAGAATTCCAGACTTAGGAATCAAAACAAAAACACAATCATATTAACACTACGATATATGAAAGGACAGTCCTTACCAGGCCAAGGTGAATCAAGCCAGTGTTTAATGTGTAGAATCTTATTATCCTTAGATCTAGTATATGCTTCTTCACATATTCTATCATACTTTGCAATTTCTTCCTGTAGAACAAGAACATTCTTTTTAAAACATTCTTGTATCTTACAGATGACGCCTACCCTTCAGTTATTTACCTCCAGAACAAAATTTAGTTAACATTACGGAAACAATTTCATTTTATCTAGGACCAAATTGTCTTCTAGAAAAATGCTTATCCACATAATTCTGAATAAATTATTTAGTTTACTGGACAGATGTTACAGAGGAGAGGACCAAGAGACCAAGTGGCAAGCAGTACTCTTATAAGACAGAACTGAAGAACCAAATATAATTTGCAGTTGTATTTCTAAGATCAGCATTATCCAGCACTTACTTCAGGCTACAGATACTACTAAAGACTAGAAAAGAACCTCCTAGAAAACTAGTCTGATTCTAGCTAAGAATCTGCGAGTCACAGCCATCAATGGCAACAGATACAGAACTGTATTTTGAGGAAGAATAAACAGCTCTACAATACCTGCATTTCAGTTCAAAACCACATCCAAGTTATTGAACTAGCTCATCTTGAAAGTATCAACAACAATGTGGACCTTAGTCTGTACAGCAAAATATCCAATCACGATCCTGAACTCAGTCAAAGCCCATGCCAGCACTGGTCCACTCTTAGAGCTACTAAAGAGACCTAGTTCTGCATAGACTGCAATTATTCTTAAGAATAACAGAATGCTTTTTAGTTTATCTTCAATACTGTGTTGCCACAGCTTCTCAGAAGATCCTTTGTTTCATCTGCACTCTACACACTCACTTTCGAAAAAGATTAAGGTGAAGACCTAACTAGCTTAATATGGGCACCAGACCCTACATTTCTTCCTTCTGGAACATTTCAAGTGATCTCTGTCTGAACTTAGCTATCTGAATTACTGCAAGGAAATAAAAAGCTTACATTGTTTTTTTTCTTTACTGCAGAATACAACTGCCACTTCAAGAAGGTGATGAACATGAAGCTATGGTTATACCTATGAGTATTCCAACACCATCTTACTGCTGGTTCTGAAGATGAAAAATTCCCGTATCTCCAACATTTCCAGAAGATTATGATGCATATCACTACATTCTACAAATCTCAGAATTGATTCTTTTTCTCTTTTATTCTCCTATTACACGCATTAATTATTTCACAGTACTTTCTGTTCCTTTGTTATAGGAATACATATGTACATTTATGTGGAGTTTGTTCCTCATTGGATCATAATGCAGGGGTTAAAGTAACAAAAATGACTAAAGTAGTACTCTTTGACAATGAGCTTTAAAATGTACTACTTTACATGAAAATGCAAACTGAATTGGATCAGAAAGTTTTAAAGGGTGAAGATTCAATCACAGTAATGAAAGAAAGGTTTGTATGCAGACAGCATGCAATGACAACTGTGTCTTCCCGCTGACAGTTCTGTAAGTTCCTTTTAACACTATTGATATACTGCACCTCAAACTCCTGCAGTGTTACAGTCCCATCTGCAATCAGTTTGTCAGCATACTTCTTCAGCACTGGCACCTGCTTATGAATCTGCTTGTACATTAGAGGCTGGGTGAACATTGGTTCATCCATTTCATTGTGCCCTCTCCTGCGGTAACAAACCTACAAAGGGAAAGATTGTTTCCATCAGTGAAGAAAGATGTAGAATGAAATTCTTCAATTTCATAGTTTTACAGAGATTTAGAAGCCTTCTGGTATAAAAAAAAGTTTATCGATTATAGCAGGTTGTTTTCTGTTGTTAAAAAGAAGAGACTAGAAGTCACTCAAATCAAACTATGTTTCTTGAATGGGTCTTTTAAGCCACCGAAAACTTAAAAGAATTATACATACTATACAGAATGAAAAGTTATGAAAACCAAGACTTACTAAGTCAACAACCACATCTTTGTTGAATGTATTTCGCCATTCTGCAGCTACACTGCAAACATACATCACTGCTTCAGGGTCATCAGCATTCACATGAAAAATGGGAGCATTGACCACACGAGCAACATCAGTAGGATATGGAGATGAACGCGCCATACGCGGGTCTGTGGTGAAGCCAATCTAAAAAAATCCAGGAACTTCCATTACCATGATGCAGGTATCTCCCTCTACTTTGCTTTGAATGCTTCAGGTTTTCATTTGACAATCACTTACGCAGCAGGGGTCTTAGCTTTTCATTTTGGCTAGCAATATGAGCTTTTTTCCCTTTGCTCCCTTAAGAACTAAACAAAGCAAACATAATCCAGTTGTTATAAACTGAATGAAATAAATGTAGGTGATAAAGCGTTATCCAGTCAGAGTTACTAGACACTATGATTGTTTTCAAGAACATCCTAGTCATTCTAATGAACAGAAGAAACAGTACAACAAGCTAATAAGGAATAAAAATAAATAAATAAATACACTAGCAAAAAAATAATAGTACACAAATTGATTAGAAAATGCTCTATTTATTACCTGGTTGTTGACAACAACATGAATAGTTCCATTTGTGGTGTAAGATGGAAGGTCACTAAGATGAAATGTCTCATAAACCACACCTTGTCCTGCAAAGGCAGCATCCCCATGTAACAATATGGACATAACCTAAGATGGAGGATTACACACATAAAACCACACACATATTAGAAAGTAAAACTCCAATTCTCAGCAGGATCTCTCTACCCTATGTTTCTGCAGTGCTTATGAAACAGAATCATCTTTTTATAATAAGATGTATCAGCATCCTGCATTGCATTTTTACAATAAACCATACATTTGTCAACATTCTGCTGTCTTTGTTCAGTTCTCAAATGAAATAGTTTTAAGACTGCTTTCTGAAGTAAGCCTTAAGGTACTAGGTTGAAAACTTTATCTAGTTCAATAGGCTACCACCTATCCCTTCTGGGAAAGGGGCAGAGAGGAAGACTGCAATACAAAATTGTTAGCAAATTATTTTTATTAAAAATACTTCAGAGCCTACTAGCAAGAGTTACTATAACATTAAACAACCTTTACCTTTTTCCCTGCAGTATCCCCTCGATAAAATTGTTCAGCCTTTGTCTTCCCCTGCACAACAGGATCGACTGCTTCCAAGTGAGAAGGGTTAGCCATCAGGGATAGAGTGATTTTCTTGTTTGTTGCTCTGTTAATCCTCTCATGGTACATTCCCAGATGATATTTCACATCTCCAGATCCCTAACATGCGAGATGAAGTCACTGCTCAGGAATGTTATACATACACACTGCATCTGACTATGTCTAAAAATTCTGCTTCATTCTGAGAAATGGATCTAGCTAATTTTACATCAGTATGTGCTACCATTTTATGGACTGAACACAACCCCCATTCTCCTGTGCTGCATGGTGGGAGTGGGGAAGGCCAAACAGGATAGATCAACTGAAGAGTGTCTTTAGCTTGCCTTTATTCCTCACTGCTCAAGTCTGTTGGTACTTGGCAATAAATTACATTGATCTCCCTATGATGAGTCTGTTTTGCTTGTGATGGTGATTGGTGAGTAATCTCCCTGCCCTTATCTCAACCCACGAGCTTTTGCTTCATCAGATTTTCCCCTCATGTTCTGTTGAGCAGGGAAGTCAGAGAGTGGCCATGGAACTTAGCTAGCCATTAGTGTGAAACCACCACAAATATCTGTAAAGTATTGATTCTCATTTCATACACACAAGGGCCGCTCCTGAAGTAACACCTCCTATTTTATTATATTGGCCATGATGTCAGAGGTGGATATTGGTTGTACGGCAGTAGAGGTTGAACCTTCCACTGATATCCATTCAATTTTGCTGCTGCATGACAAATGGCAGCAGAGGAGCAATCTGACAAAACAGCATCTGACGTGGAAGCGCATTAGAAGCAAAGGTGTGGAATTTAATTTCTCCATGTGGAAAAAATTGTGTCCATTGACATCTACTGATGCTTGCTGAACATTTATAGACACCAAATGGTGGATGTCAGCTCAGTACAGCAGTGGATGGTGCATTTCAGTAGTGGTGACAGTGGGTCACTTCTGCTGGTGTAGATTTTTATGATCACAGCATGCAGGTTTCTGTTCACAGCTGGTGAAAACACATAGCTAATTATGGTGACTACACTTAAAAGTAGTGTTTTGGAGTTGAGAATTTGTTCTATCAAATTATTATTGTGCTCTTTGTATCTGTTGTAGTTTCCACGGAAATAAATACAAGGCACTACTTTCAGTGTGACAAAGAATCCTGCATGTAACAATGTCAGTTAAATCATCTGGAACTGACACATCTCCAATCATTATTTAGGCTCTATAACTAAGACAACTTCTGCACGTTACAGGCACAGGATAGTCTTCAAATTTACTAAGAAATTCTATCAAAAGATAGTCCTCAAACAAGAGAACAAGACAATGCATTTCAGCAGCTGATAATGTTCTTATGACAACTATTACGAAAAGTGTCTAAAAACTACCCTGAATGTTTATTTCTCTATGTATATCTATTGAAGAAGCACCTTACCTCATCAGCTGCTTCAAGTTTGGGATCAAACTGACAGAAGATCTGTTCCAGCTCTTTTCGGATGACATTAGCCAATACATTCAGCCTACCTCTAAGAAGATTCCAAACAAAGTTATGTCTCAAAAATGGCAACTGAACAGAGTTAGCAGCATAAAACTTTTAAAACTGTAAGACACCTCTGCCAGAAATTTGCAATTCAGAAGTTCACTTTAAACTACTGAGCTTGAAACCCTTCATTCTATCCCACTCCAGTGCATTCCCAATGTTTTTAACATCTACTTATACAACTATAAGCAATGAATTCTGCAGTTATCTAGCAGTTTAAACATGATATTAATCATCAATTTACAGACCGCAAAAGTATGTCTGTCTTGCCCAGCTTTCTCAATTCTAGACTCAATGGGATAAATATCACAGCTTGCTTTTAGCTTCAAAGTTCACCTGTGAAGGCTGCAGCTCTCACTGACATGTTTTTTACATTTCAGCATTGCCATTGGTCACTATAACAATCTCTTGCTTCCATAGCTTCTCTAACATCAACTTTTTAAATAAAATTCTACAACTCAAAGCCTGCCTTAAGGCAAAATCATTCATTGGGGGGCTTCCGTTGACATTACCTATGAGGCATCCCCATTATAACATATTCAATTCCCATTTCACTGGATTTATCAATGATGGTCTTAAGTGCAGGAATCATTACTTCACATCCTTCCAAACCAAATCTCTTCTCGGAAGACCACTTGCGAGCAAGGAAGTCTTCAAATCTTCACCAAAGAAAAAACAAAAACAACAAGAAACAGTATTTGCATTATGAAAATGTAGCAAATACTTACTGTTAAAATCTTTCAGCCAAAAAAAATTACATTACCTTGTTTTAAAACATCTGTGAGTACATGCTTATAGGCCTCCATTGATCAGTCACACTTTGGGAAAAGGGGCAGAGAGAGGAAGACATCAGACAAAATTAAGTCTTCTTCCTTCTCCACCTGAGAAATATTTGCTCTGACTTTTAAACAATTCAGATAGGCAGAAGAGTCCCCATCTTGGTCAAAATTCAAGTTACACGCTGCACTTTCCCATGTATAACCCTTCCTAGCAAAGACGACTTCTCTATAGATTGAAGAAGACATAGAGAATCTGTATTTTCTGGAGATAACAATGAAATGCTCTAAGAAAACTGCAGCAGAAAGCATGCCTATTTCAACAGTAGAGCTCCACAAACTGTCTGATGTAATGGCTGGTAATGTGCCAAGAGCAAAGACACCGGAATTTCTGCCTCAGCTGCATCTAGTGAAAGATGTCGATCCTTGACAATTCTACACTTTTTCATTCTTTAATGCATTTGGACCAGAGGCAGTGCAAGTGGTTAAAAAGTACCTTTTAACAAATACCGAAAAGGTCATATGTTGTCAAGCCTGGAGATAAAAAATGCAAAGAGAACACATCTTCATGAAAATAACTGTATAAAATCATCTTTGCAATGTCTGGGCTTATAACACTGCCATAATCCATTAAGACATGGCTTATTCCTCACTTAGAATGCTGACATCTACATCTTTAGAAGGAAATTGAGAAGAGAAATGAAAAGACTCCCCTTAGCTAAACATTGAGTACCTCAGCTAAAACATGCTGCCATAATTCTGAGGAAGTCAGCAGAGTCTAAGAGAACTAAAAGCAGGGTCCTATGTGAACACCAAGCCTTACAGAGCAAATCAAAAAGCTTGTTGTATACGGTCTTCCTTCTCTTCGTAGTTGCAAGCCAGTACTGAGAAATTAGAAAGTTTGTCACTTAAGTCAAGATGTCAATAAGTGTGTCGAACTACAATATTTCAGTCACTTCTTGCAACTCCCCCCATATGCCGCTGTGAGTTCACAAGGGCAGGCAAGCTGCTGCTGCTACGCATATCTGGTGCTCAGCAAGAAGCAAGTCTTATGCAAGACAGCTGCTGACAGAAGGGGAAATATGGAAAGACCTGACCCTGCACAGGTATAAGAAGATGCTCAGACTACACAATCATTGTCTAACACTGATATGTTGACTAATGCACACAGAAGCCCAAAGATGTAGTCATTGTTTTACGGGAGGAAGATCTTTTGTTCAATAAGCTACACATAAACATCAAAAAGAATGAGAAATCCTACTTTAAAATACAGTTTCAAGTACCTGAAGTATGTACTTGGAAGTAAGAATTTTAATAACAGGATTCTTAAGCAAAATGATGTAGCTTTGCAAAGTCTCTTTACAAACTATTCTCAAGAGCACAATTAGTTGTTCACAAAACCAGATTTCTTTTTTTCTTGTTCATTTTCAGACAAAACAAGCGTGCTAGAGATAGCTGGATAGAAACCTAAGTATAAAATTTTTTCTTCCATCTACAGCAGGAAATTAATTTGGTAAAAGATGAACATTTGGCTCCTTCATGCCACTAGAAGCTGCAGATTTTTCCACAGCTTTGGCAGGCAGGAATAATAGCAAAAAATTTTAGTCTCCAGAGAAACAGAGATTATTTACACTGAGAACTTGATAAAGTGCAATATTCACTTGACCAGTAAGTGACTTTTTAATTTCTGTTTAACTTTTAACTGGACAAACAACCTTGTTATAATATTGGCAAAGAAAATGCCTGGCAAACTATATTCCAAGACTTCCAATGGACACTTCATTTTTAAGTCTTTGAACAGAAAAGCTTAATAAAAAAAACTTGCCTTTAAATATTGCTAACTCTTGTGTTTATCAAGGGATATGCAAACTGTTTCAGAACATAACAACTAGCATAAATCTCATGCCTGAGAAGAGAATCTAATTCAGACTCTGGAAATACAGAATTTCTATACAAATAGTCACAATAGGAGTGATCAATGAGCTGTTTCCAGACATGCTTTCATATACTGCAGAGAACAAAATTCTTGCTGCCAGGTCATGCAACAGCACAGCACATTTCAGTGTACCTCAAAAGGAAATGGGCAAAAACTGGACTTGAAATAACATTATGCCTTTCAAATCCAGTCCCATCTTGACACAGTTTTCCAAAGAGACTGTTAGCATTCCAGTGAGTCAAACAAAGCTCATGTCAACATTCCATTCATCTAAAAATTCTCTTTGAGTTGACAGTTACTATGATTTCTTTTGATTATGAGCTACCAGAAAGATATACGGCAGAACATCAGCACCCAAAGTGTTATCATAGAATCCTTAGAGTTGGAAGAGACCTTGTTATGACACCTATTTTTTGAAACAGGCTACGAATCTTTTAACACGGGTAACACTAGTCTGATGAACCATTTTTTTCCCTGGTATTTCTCCAAAAGCTAATGCAAATATTGCCAGATTTGCCACTAAAGTCTGTGTCAGTGTTGAAATCACAACTTCCCATTTAAGAAAACATTAAAATTCACTACACAGACCTTGATAAACCTCACGGTACATGCTTTCCCTTGATAATGTAGCCAGGTTAACTACATCCACTCACATTCCAGATTTCATTTAGACTCTTCACTTCTACCTCAGTTTACTGAGCCCACCAGCTTCCCATGTCAGTGCACACTCAGCAGTCTCAGAGAAGTTTCCCAGCCCCACCCCAGCGTACCTCATTGAGCGCACCAGCCGTGCCAACAAAGTCCTTTTTTCCTCATTTGTAAACTTCATAACACCCGGTGTCTCAAACTTCTGCCGGATCCATTGGCATTGTTCCACATCATTGATGAACATAAACTCCAAGCCTATGTGTTGGCAGTAGGTATTCTAGGATGTAAAAACAACAACACAGGAGGCTTTAGGAATTAATGGGACATGAAAAAACAAGTCAAACTTTAAAATTATACTTTGTTACCCTTCTGAAAGCTATCTTGTCTTATCCCCTCTCCCCCTACATCCTCCCCACACTAATCCTATATGCAAATAAATCATTTTAGCGAATCCAGTTTTTGTGTCAGTAAATTGAAAGCTTTCTCTACCAAGTAACATTTAATAGTTTTAAATTGGAAGATTTTCATTTGGTAATACTTTCAAAGTAGGCCAACATATCTGCCTTAAACTTACTGGCATATTTCACCTAACTCAAGACTCCTCTTCTGAACCTATATAGTCCTTTCTTATATGCAAAAGCAAAGATCCCAAATAATTTATCAAAATTCATCCTGACTTTTTTAAATGTCACCAAAAGTCAAGTAATAAAGACAGTGAAAAAACAGCTATGAAGCCTCGTGCAAGTTATCTGATAGCTATCAAGGATGGAAATCCAAAAACAAATCCAAGCAGCTGAGAGCAGAGAAAGAAATGAAAAGTAAAAACCACACAGACACTTCAAAAGTAATAGTGTCTTGTTGTATTTATTTTCTTCTTCTTACCTCAACATGAGTATTTTACCAGAAAACAAACTGTGTTCAAAGTACAGTCCATAGAAATAAGATATTGTGAATTTGAACACATAGCATGTGCTCTCTACTGCCTCTAAAAAGTAATTCAATTTTGTTTCAATGGAAAAAAAATAATAACTCAAAGCTCTGTTCAGAGGACGGAAACTGGAGGGTTTTTTCTCTTTAACACAAATCAGTTTCTCGAGGCTTTTAGATTTTGCTATTGATTTTCTCCATTTATTTGTACATTATAATTTTAAGGATTCTTTTTTGCAAATTACTGCAGAGACATGCTGGAAGTACAAAAAAAGTAAAAGCAAATACTGAGCTCCAAAGCAAACATGGTAGATACTGTGTCTGTGCACTAGATAAACTGCTGTAACAGTGGGTCAGATGCTCAAGCAAACGTATTCTCTTACAATTCAGCATAGAGTTCCTATATGCTCTGTATTTATTTTTTATTTATTTATTCTGCTTACTCATAATTCAGTTCTGTATTTCACCCTTTAAACCACACCCTCACCCCTAGCCCTATCTACTGCAACAGATTTCATTATCATGCAACAGAAATCACTAAAATTTCAGTATAAAATCCTGAAAAAAGCACAATCAGGAACACTCAGTGCTTACTAGCTTAGTAGTTTACAAATTCATTACTAGTTCTACTTACTGTTTGTAGTTCCCCCTAGTTACATTTATTTAAATTATTTATTAGCTTTGATGACTTCACGTGGCATAGCTGTATTATTTGTCAGAGAATGAAACTCAAAGAAGAGGACTGGGGATGAAAGCAACAATCATCGCCATCTACAAATTACAGCTGGGCTTTCATCAATTTGGCACCCAATCCCCCTATTTTTTACTCAGGTGAAAGTCTCACTAAAGATAGGACACCAAGATAAATCCCTGCACATCCTGAGTATTATTTGCAAGTGTTTCTATCTGTGATAGCAAATAAACATAAGTTGTAAAGGTTCTATTGTTTCAATCAACACAAGTTCTTTTTTGCAAAACTATGGCCTGAATCAGTATTCTACATATTCCTTTCTTATATTTGTCCTTCACCTACATATTTTGGATGAAACTAATGGAGATACCATCTCTAAAAGCAGTACAAGAGTCATTTTTTCTGTCATTTGAATTCTATGGATGCTGTATAAATAAATGACAAATAAGTTCTCTGTGACTTACCACTGGAAGAAGTTCATTTCTGCAGGGATGAAAACAAGTCACAAATCAAAGATGTCATACTGACCTCCAGCCGTTTGATGATCTCTCGTAAAGAAAGACTGTTCTCATTTCCTCCTATGAAGGTGGTTGTAGGTAGTTGAAAGACTTTGTCCAAATCTGATTCATGCAAGCCGTAAAACCCTAAAACATGTGCATTATCAATTTGCAAAGCAAGGTGTAAGGCAAAAAGGAAACTAGAATTGTTTTTCAAACAACCACAAACTGAAGTTTAAAAAAGAAATATTGAGAAAGATTAAGAATTGAAAATGTGAATATTTTGAAGGCATTCCTTATTATAATGCACTTTACTCTGTATTTTAAAGAAATGTGTTCATAAAATAGTTGTTGTTTGATTTGGAGTTACAAATCATTCTTTCTTAAACGCTCTTTAAATTTTATCATTTTAACATTGCCATTGACTCAGTGACGCTCCGTACTATATTTTGTACTTCATTGTTAAGTGAAATGACAAATTGTAATGATTAGGATCTCTTCCTTGTGGGAAAAAAAAAAAAAAGAAAACAAAACCAAACAAAAAAGAACCAGCTATCACAGACAGAACCAGTTGGTTGGATGCCTACCCTACCAGATTGATTTATACAATATCAATAATTAAAATAACAGACCACATTCAATGCAACTCTGCCCAAACACTCCAGTAGAATTGTCAAGGTATTTCTTCCCCTGTCTTTTCATGGAGAACTTAGTTTCAAACAGCACCGAAATAACCTGTACAGCTCTATTTCCAAAGCAGCTTATAAAGCAGACCATCCCACTACAATAAGGTGTTGCTCAAGTGTATCATCTCGTCTTGATTGAGAGCTATACAAACCTGTGGTTGAGAATATGTTTTAAGAAAATATTTAACTATTATGCAGTTTCGAAAGCCAAAATACAGAACAGACAAGACTGACATCAATGCAAGTTAAAGACTCTGTGAGACAATGTTTAATCTTGACTTGTTAATGAAAAAATACATATAATCTTAAAACTTTTACTTATATTCCAGATAAGTTGCAGGCATCCACTTTGACACTGATCTGAAAGCCAACACACAACTTCTAAGTCCTCACATAATAGTGCTGTGTTCTCTGTTAATTTTTTTTAACACAAAAGAAAAAAAAATGGCAATTTAAAGATTAAATAACTACAGAAGTTAGCATTTAGAGCTGGAATCAAGCCAAAGGACTGTGCTGCAACACTTTTACTAAACAGCACTTTCAGTAAGTTAATATAATATATTGTAAAATTTAATTTTGCTTTTTTGTAACATGAAAAAAGGTGGGGGGAGGGAGGTGAGCAGCTTCATTTGCAACAGAGTAGTGCTACCATTCTATACTCTTTGCTGTCTGCCAGACTTCACAGGCTCTTCATATTCTTATACAAGAAAACAGACCATGTACAGGCACACACAGAACACCCATGCTTTGTACTGCAGCACTGCATATTTACAGAAGCATCACTTCATATTTAAGGAGCCATAATCTTAGTGAAATTGAAGAGTTCCTCAGAGCAATTCTAGAACTTGAATGTGCAGTAGGTACACCTGTAACTAGCTGCATTTTAAAAGCAACTCCCAGGAGAAACTTCCTCCCAGAATGTTGTGACAAAGAAAATGCACTGGAAAATAAAACACTAGAACAGTTTCTGTACAGTCAGAAGCTGTTCTTATGTTCTCTACCTGAAACATTCATGGATTTTTGTGGCAGACAACATTTAAGATAATTCCTAACCTAGTCATGGAAATTTCAGCTCAGTTACTAAACTCTCAGACACATCCTTCCCATCTCATTCAGAGTTCTAGCATATTTTTCCTGTGCTCAAAGAGCCTGCAGCATGATCTCTTCTGTCCAATCACTACACTAAACTATATGTAAAATTTAAAGAAATCTGTATTGACATTCCAACAGTCATTTATATCTGAACAAATTATCATTAGTTACTACATAGCCATTTTATTTATTAGTAGGTACTTCCCTTTAAGGCTGACAAACTTCACAGTGAACCTTGATTTGTGTAAGTACCTCTCTGTTTATAGACTTTAGCACTCCACTGCTTTTGAATGATCAAGGATCAGAACTGCTTCTTTCTGTGCCAGCAGAAACAGAAAACACAGAGGCAAAGCAGCAGCAGACGTACTTACAGTAAAACTAAGCAGGACGTGTTTTATCTGCTATTTGCACCACGTTTTATGACTAGTCCAAAAAGCTTCCCTATGTATCACAGAAAAATTGATTCACTGTCCTTATCAGGCAGAATACCACCTTTTAAACAAACCAGGCAGATTGAAGAGTAGAGAAAAATCAATCAGAAGTTACTTTATTCAAGTAGAGCAGGAATAAAGAAACTGATCGGTACCACTTCTAAAAGACATGCCCTCTTAACATGCAGAAACCATCATCCTTACCAACCCTTGCAAAAGCAGATCCCAGTTTATTATATTCTTCCAGCAAACTAAAATAAGCATTGTTTGATTACATACAGTTCATGAACTCTGCAGTTCCCATGCTTTCTTCTGATAATTTCAGACTTTGCTTCTTCAAGTATAACAGAAAGGATAAGTACCAGAAGCTAGAATCCAATTTTGGCATGAAATTTGTGCCACATTCCCCTACTCACCATTCTGCTTGTTGCTTGTTTTGACTGGGGACATCTGAAGTATAACCAGTATGAAAAAAAAGTATCAAACATGAAGGTACAACGATTTAGATTACCAGAAACTTGGTGTGATGCATTTGTTAGTAATAATTTCTAGTGTTAAAAAAATGTAAGAATTTATATGTTTTTTTTTTCTTATAAGTCAAGATTACGAACAAAGTAAGTGAATTCAAAGGAACCTCATCGGTGATTTCAGAGTAGAAATTCCATCTTCATGAAGTTTGAGCCTCCTTACAGAGACTCAAATATTTAACTATTTTGTGATACCATCAAGCAAAAAAGTTACAAGCTTTCCTGAAATGTCTTATTCAATCACCTCAGCCCAAGGTAATAAAAAAAGACAAGCAACCATTGCAAATAACAAGGTATGCTGTGTACTCACCAAGTTTATCGATTGTAGTGATTAAGTCAGATGGAACAAACGAATCCAGGTCTGCATCCAGAATCCCAAGAGGATCTAGCTGAGCCACATGATGGCCGCGGATCTGAAAACAGAAAAACACAAAATCATGCTAACTGAAGTCAGACAAAGGGAATAAGTCACTGCTATCTCTCCAAAGCACATAGATAAGCCATGAAGTCAAAACAAGCAAACACTGCTAAGGTCGAGAGAGGGTCAGATTTACAAAGTTTGCCCCCAAAGAACAAAAAATAAGCATTATGAATATCTCCAGATACGTATACTATCTCTATTAATAACTGTTGACTACACATTAAGATGCCAGGTTTATTTTGTTTGGCATAAAATTTAAAGTACAATTACACTGAAGTCTAAATAAAGAAAACTGATTTAGGTGGTAAAATCTGAACTCTGGATAAAATGCAGAAAATAATTTATATCATTTTCTATTTCAGTTATTTTGTATTTTTGCCTGAATCTTCTTTTCAGCAGATGCAGGATACCACAATATGGCATGACTGACCTTAAAAAATGGATTGATGAAAAATAAATTTATATTGGAAGTGAAAAGATTAGTCTTCATGAGCCCCGCTTCACCTTACATAGCAATCTCTATTTTCATTTGAGAAATTTTGAATGAATGATATTGTAGATACTAGAGAACACACAAGAAGAGGGGAGTTTCATCAGCTTTCAGTTATTGGGATTGGTGCTGTCAATGGACACCACAAGCTTCTATAGGTTAGTGCCTTATATTAACACACAACAGTACTACAGAAGAAATAACTAATTAATTCAATAGACACACACCAAAGTGTTTTGTTTTTTTTTTCATACAATCTCTGCTATGCATGAGACTTGTATACCAAATTATCTCATTAAAAGCTTTTAGTTGATGAATATGTGACTATTTTCTCCTTATTACTTTTCAAGGAGAAATTCAGATCATATGGGTAGAATTTCATTCACACTGCTAATATCTTAATGGTCTCTTTATATTAATAAACTGCAATATTAATAATAATTTACATCACAGAGTAATAGAGAGTGATTAAAGTGTGATTCATTTATAAGAAAAGACTTACAAAAACGCTATTCAGATATTCTGTATTTGCAGAAGATTTCACAACAAAATCCACTCCACTCAAAGCAAACAAACAGAAATAAAGCATCTTTTTTAGAACCACCAGCCCTGCAAATTCAGTCTGGCCTCTGAGACTCTTTGCATCTCATGAATCACCAGTAATAAAGCTCTGACAGGCAAAATGATGCCCACGGCAACATCTGTGCCACTTCATTGTTTACAGCAGCACAAAGTCTATCTGACTGGAACTAAGCAAACAATTCTGTCTCAAGCGTCATCAACAGGAAAGAATTCACCTCCCTAAGCTACATCTGCTCTGCAGTGTTAGCTGGAAGAAGATTATTAGCAAGAATGCCAAAACCCATAAGAGCAAATCAGCAAAGCACTGTGCCATATTACATGCCAGGAGCAGTTTGGTCTTTAACTAAAACACAGTACGCAATATCCATTGTGCCCAGTTTTCACAAGAGAGAGAGAGGGTATGAGAGAAGGAGACGGTGAAGGATGAGGAGCACAAAATTACAAGCAAATATGAAAAAAGAGATAGCGAGCACACATGAGCAAGCGCATGAAAACAAGACAGAAAGCAAGCAAGCTAGATCTTTGAGCTAAATCAGATGGGATAAAACAGCCTCTAAGTGCTCCATTTCCAAGCTTAGCAAATCTTCTACTGAATCATACAATTCTTTAATGTGGAAAATATACACATCTTTTCAAGTCAAAAGGATTCATGTGAGTGACTCCTGGTTTTTAAAAGGTAACATTAAGGGCTAAATCTTGATCCTGTCGAGATCATGAGATATTTTCACACTACTAGTTAGTAAAAAAGACCTTCTAAATAACCTAGCAGTTACTGCTGAGGACAGCATATCCTGTAAGTATGGCTTGTAGATTGTTCCCTGATAGCCATCCCTTAGCACGATCAATTTTATGCAGTTTGCACATTTCATTTTATTGGACCGCACAAAACTAGGTGAAACAGGCACACAGAAATGACTGATTGTTGTCTTATTTTATTAGAATGTTTCTAAAAAATAATTAAATATTATGTTAATATTACATCTAACAGGCAATTTGCAAAGCATCACAAAGCCACCCAGCTAAAAAAAAAAATCATTACTATATGCAGTAACTGTGACCATCAAATGAAATTTACAGTGTTTCTATACTGCACTTTGACTTATCACTTGTAAAGCAATTTGCAGCTCGTGGCAAACAAGTTTCATTATTTTTCTTTTTTCAGAGTAGGATACTTCTGAGACTGGGTATTTTGACTCTCCTCCTCAGTTGCAGATCTTTTAACATGAAGAGAAACGTATTTCTAATTTGAACAAAAAATCAGTTTCTAAAGATTTAGGCATAAGAACAAAAATTCAGGATGCCTTGCAAATGAAGTTGACATTTTGCAGGCCATCTAAATGGCTGGTGCATCAAGGACAATCTTCCTTAAGTATTTTAATGTTTTTGAAAAGAATGTTCTTTTTTCTTCAACCTAACAAAAGCCATAAAGACTTTTTTTTTTTTTTTCCCCAGTTTAACACTTCTAGAATCAAAGCGTTTGCTTCCTATTACAGAGGCACTGGATATACCATCCTCCACACCTCCGGAAGGCTTTCTGTACTAAACCCAGTGTTAAGAAGCACTGTTTAAAAAACAAAAATGAAAGGAAACAAAGTCAAGTGGATATGGCTACTCCTGTAGTTTTTGTTCTATCTTACAAGAAAAGAAAAAAATTAAGAAAAATTACCCCTGATCTATCATGAACTGCCATACTGTATGATCTACCAAGTTCTACAAGACTAATTAGTTTTATTCTATATTATTTTATGAAACCACAGTTTAAGAATGTAGTTATTTTCAACATGAGGTCATTTGCTACATCCTAATCACATAATATTTAGCAGAGGTGCTAACATTCATATATTAATTGAGCTAGGTTTACTTGTTAGTAGTTAAATATTGAATACAAAAGAGCCCCATGCAGGGTCAAAGGACACAAATTCAGAGAGACCAAGCCAAAACACCTGAGTCAGCACTGATGATGGAGACAGGATGCAGAAAGGTATGCTTCTGTGCTAGTGCCTAGTTTAGTTTTTTGAATACTTGCTCCAAACATCAAACAAAAATCTATGACTGTTTTGCATTGGTATTGAACTTAAAACCCCACATCCAATTCAGCTTCAAATTAAAATACAGTTGTCATTATACATATCAAATCAGTGGCCTATTTATGGACATTTCACTAAATCACAGTGCATCAAAGCAGGAGTCAGAAACACCGTTCTAGACACAGATTCCAAATAAATAATAAATAAAAGAGGAGCCAAGATATTTAACTGAAAATCATTTTAGTGTCTGTGTTCATTTTTGTTAAGCGCACACTTTCCACTGGAAATTCTTTTTTTATTGTGGACACCGCTTTGCATTAGAAAAGCAATAGATTAACTGCCTTTCCAGAAGACCTGCTCAACAAACCACAAAGCAGTTTACTACAGAAACCATAAAACACTGACAGGTCTGAGAAATGAAAATTCTGTATCTTTCTCAATTTCATTTCATTATCAGGCAAAGGAAGGTCACAAATTGATCTAATCCCTTCAACACTGAATTTAGAGGGTATTAAATACCTTTTAAAAACAGACAGTTGCCTTAGGTAATCCTCTTTCATTGTTTGTCACAGACACATAGGTTCCTGCCATTTATAGAGACATTTCTATTCCATCACTTGAGTCAGATAACACGCACTTTCAAACACAGGAAACAGAATAGCAATCCCTGAATGAGTTTCAAGCAAATGTTGTCAAAGTAGCTTAATGTTCTCTAAGTTTCTCCAATTCTTCAAAAAAATTTTATTGCAAGCAAAAGTTAATAGGCTGAAGGAGTTGTTTATTGCATAGATATTTCAAAGTAAACTTCATATTTTCTCTAGATTCACAAATCTTTCTACTCCCTTACAATATCTCTCCAAAAACTGGATTAACAGGATTCTGAATCAATGCTGACAAGGCAAAATATGCAAAGTTTTTATAAAACAACAATAAAAAAAATGTTCCTCAACCATTCCTCTGATCTCAGCAAACAGGGGATAAAATTCTTAGTGCTGAGCAGAACAGATCAGCACAAGTCAAACTGCAGCAGACTTCTTGAGAAGTTATGTGCTTGTTTAAAATAAAAATTTTAAAAAAAAAAATCAATTAAAAAAATCAAACTGGAATACTTTGTTCAACAGACATATATAAGTTTTGGGATTTTTTGTTCGTTCCACACTGTTTTTAAGCCCTTAATGAAATTAAGATACTAAACACAAAACCAAATAAAAATACTTACACTTGTTTTAGACTTCAAAAACATCTAACCAAAACTGCTGTGTCACTTCCAAATCCTTTTTTTCTTTTAGAGGAAAAAGGAAATTGCACCATTTCTTAATAAAAGGGTTAAAAAAAATCACCATGTGAAACAAAGTCAATTTTGATGAATAGCTTCTCTAAAAGAAATTCATCAAAGCTGACCTAAACTCAGTTCTTTCAGCCTCCCAAAATTCAGTTTCTGCTTCATTCGTTATTTCTCCTCTCTCTTTTTACCTACAAATAATCCTGCTCGTATCAAAAACCTCAACATTCACACTAGATGCATGAGAAGGCAAGCACATTTCCTCCAGTCTTACAGAAGACGGAAGCATTTAGAACTGTAACTGCTTCCAAAGTGTTCAAGACAGACTTGAATTGTGGAAAGGTTTGTTGCTGAAAAGTTCTTATTTTATTGCACATATTTGGACATTAGTACCACCATACTCTCTTCGTATGATGCAAAATTAGTTCAGGTAATTATTTCTTAGCGTTCCAACTTGGTCAAGTAACTTACTGAGTTGGAAAGAAAAAAAAAGTCTTAGTAGGCAGAAGTTAAGATCAGAAGAAAAACAAGAACATTAAAAGGAAGGAAAAGGTTGGTCACAAAGGAATGAACAACTCACCTCTTCCCCACAGTACACTTACTTGGTATGCTCTTATCAAAGACTGCACAGCAAGATGGTCTTCAACAAGTTTTTCAGCCTTCCCTGGTGTCTGGGCCAGGCCATGGCTCTGAAGAAATGATGCCTTTCTTTCCAACTGATCTGGTAGATGAGGATCATACGTCTGGCCAGCGTTAGCATTACGGAAAAATAAATCCCAGGACTGGACATGTGTACAGAGAAGGAAGGAAATAAATTTCCTACTTTCAATCAAAAGCAGCAGCTTCAAGCTACAAATTGTATTTCACTGCATGATGGTATTAAGTACGACTAACAGTCCACAACAAAAGAGCATATTCAATGCAGGATAAAAGCTCTATCTTTCTGTCTGTCTCTGTAACATCATAAGCAAGGACATACAGAAGAGAACAGAATATACCAAGTTGGAAGGGCCCCACAAGTGTCATCAAGTCCTATATATGATATGTTCCACACCTCTGTAGCATCTCCATGTTTTCATTTACACAGAAACCTTTTTGTCTGTCTTCTTAGACTGAGATAATTTAGCGGAAAACTCCAGCACATATGAGTCTAAAGCACCCTGGTACATTATTCATTCACACAGCTCTTTTTAACTGCAAAGTTGATTAACACAACCAGTAACAGGTATAATACCACACTGTTAGTAAAGAGTTGTAAAGTCTCTAAAACTGAAAACCTTAATAAATGAAATGAAACCATTGTTTTAATGATACTTAAATAATTCATGATACTTAAAATACTCAATGAATATGTTGACTCAGTCCTTAAGAACTTTTCTTGAAGAAACCACTGAAAAGCAACTCACTCTCCTGAGTGAGGCTTTTGGTCAAAGATCCTTTCCTTGCTAGCTCAGGACACCTTACTATGAAAGAAATGATGGCCCTGGTTTCAGTTGCAGGGGACAACTTTAGAAGAATACACATTTCAGGAACAGAATTAAAACAAATAAAAAATCCTTTTATTTCCACCTATACTTTTACATAATTCACTTAAAATATTCATTACAGAATACACAAAGGAATGAAAATAACGTAATACCAGTTAGGCAACAAGAAAATATTTATAAAATTATTTTTTCATTAATAATGACAGTCTTCATACTGACATTTCTGCAGGCTTTAAGGTATTCAGGAACACTGCAAGCACTATGAGGGGGCCAGCTTACAGGGGTGAAACCTCACCCAGTTTTCCAAGTTTAAGTTGTAGAAGGAGGGGACCGCACTCACTGAACCTGTGAACAGGAACCTCTTCATGAACATGAGCACAGTGCCAGAAAGAAACTCTTCTAAGGCACCTCTTTTACTTTGTTATTAATACAAAGTTGCATTGCTACAAGTATGATAAACATATTTAATTAATCACCCTCCTCTTATGCAGATTTGACGTAACACAGTCTCATTTGTACATGCCTTAGCAAATCAAGACAGGCGGATCATATGTGACAGTTAGTTTTAGGAAATAAGTCATGCTTATCCCCTTTACTCTTCTTCACTTGACACCTTACCTGTCACTATTAGATTAGAAGTCCGAATCCTATAAACGGCCTTCAAGAGCCTACTAGCCTAACTGTATTGCCTCTGGTATTCTCTCTATACATCTTACTCCATGTTAAGAACCATTTTGTTACACTATGCCTATTCAGCACAGTTTGAGAGTTTGCAGATCCCAGACCATGATAAACCAATACAATATATTTGTGTTGAAAGTAAGGCTACTTACATTGGAGGAACTATTTTGGCAATATATTTATTAATTTTCATTATATTAGTAACTTCCAAACACACATTCGGAACTGTGACAAATCTGACATTCGGTATGCGTGCAAAGTTTTAATAAACAATATGTTTTGCTTGTCTTAAGGTTCTTCTTTTCCCAACCATGGTACACACACAGTGGTGATCATATCTCTTTGTTGTGTTAAAAGTTATCACAGCACAGTCCCATAGAAAAACTGAATATTAAACTAGTGGACTGCTGAGACAACTGCTAATAAAATCCAGGAGATTTGCCCAACAAGCTACCGGGTGAGGAGTAAACACAGGACCCTCTCTCCATGCAAATTCACAAATATAAATAAATACCTTCAAAATGCTTAAATATAAAGACACCCTCAGTCAGGAGAGAAGGAGCCTACACTATTTCTTAGCATGTTTTTGAACTTATTGATTTTTTGAGCTGGTTTGACATTTAATCAGAGGGGAGGGAAAATACATCATTTGGCTACAGAAAATTAGTTTTTTCTAGACACACATCCATCAAAGCCTTTAAAAATTTCTGTAGTGCCTTTCGAGACTGATACCAGATTATAGTCTTCAAGTCTTGGGTATCGATGCCAGTTTTTGGCACTAGCATTTACCAAGTGACTGAAAAGATAAAAGATAAACTTGGTCTCCCAGCATATCTAAAGGTTCTCAACTAAATTACTGAGGTTCTTTAAAATACGGTAGACAGGACTTCTAATAGAAAAACACGTTTATGGGGGGAAAAAAAAAATCTAAAGTGGCACATAAGTGATACACGATACATTCTTACGCTTATCTTTTTCTGACAGCAAATCTCTATTGCAGTTAAGCACTATTTTAATTTCTCAATTAATGCCATACAATTCAATCAATTAAGTGGTGATATTTTACTCATGTAATAAACAGCATTATACTTAGAACAACTAAAACATCTGTTACCTTGCCAATGGTTGTTTTTTCTTTTCTAGTGACATAATATTTATCAACTGCACTAAAGACAGTAAATCCCTAGAAAGACACACATTGATCATCACTACATAAAAAAAAACAAATAAACACAGTCAAACAGAGAAAAAAAACACCCTTTTTCCAAGTACGCACAACAAGAAAGTGATTACACGCTCATGGTAGAGCAGCTGCATACAGAATAATACGATAGGCATTATGTACTCAATATCCAACCATGCAATTTGTAATTAATCTTGTGATAGTTATAACTGAGCCTTGTCAAGCTTCTCCTTTATGATCTATGGCCCTGACATCACAATTCAAGCAGAAATAATGATGCCTTTCTCAAAGCCCACGTCATTTTATTCTGATTGTTGTTTTGGCTACTTTAAGGACAGGAAAATTCAAAAGACAAGGAAGAGCAGGAAACCATCAGGAATTGATTCACACAAGGAATAGAAGGTCCTATGAAAGAAATATATATTAGCAAATACATACATATAAATATAAAGAATATGTAAGTATATAAAGAAAGGAGACATTCTTAGGAATAAGAATGTTTTAAATCTGTTTTAAATAAACATATATGGCAAGGCATACCTAATCAATTCTTCTGAGGGGGAAATAACTTGAGGAGCCGTGACTAATTGGAGTTTCTAAGTAAAAGTGAATAATGTGATCTTAAAAGCCCAGGAAAAAAAAAAAAAGCCTTCTCAGCCCATTAGCAAGGAGAAGCATCTCTGTTGATAAGAAGGAACTATCCATGAGGAAAAAAAGGAAGGAGAATGTAACATTTAAAAGCCTAGCATAAGTTGTACCTCTAAACAATGCAAGACATAATGGATAAATAATGAAATCACCATTTTCTATAACAGAATGACAAAATCATAAATTCACCTCGTGCCATACAACAATGGCATATATTTTCCTTATTTTTAAGAAAATAAAGTGACTGAAATTCTCAACATCTTGTTTTTTTCCAAAGGCCAAACTAAACTAATTTCTGTCAAAAAGGTGGTTTACAAGAAATCAAAAATGAAAGTCACTGATGAAACAAAATTTAAAAAATTAGATATGATTACAGCATTATTCTTCAAGCCCAAATGAAAAAAAAAAAAACAAAAGGCACAATTATTTAAGCATGAACATTTGTAAAGTAATTCATTATATCTCTCTATTATATTATATACTTTTAAGTCTCATAAACCAAGGAAACTGAGATTACTTCACTTCATTACTGCTGTAATTATATTATGTACAATTAACCTGGAAAACAATTCACACATTTTTAAAATGCATTTTGGATTACTGTGGACCTGCTCCCTAGGCTGTACCCCATTCCATCAGCATATTTCCATTCCTCTGCCAATTTGTTCCTGCCAATTTATTTGTTGACATTCAACCTACAAATCGCAACAGCTCATCGGGATCCATCCTAACTGTGCTACAACTGCTAGATGAACTGGATAGCCCCTCGGTAGGACTCTTTCTGCCCATCCCCAAGCATCAGAATAGTACACCCAGAACAACCGCCTAGGTTCTATCGGCGGCTTTTCTCACTTCGAGGGCGGTGGGGCCAAGGAGGCTCCCGCAATGCCGGAACACGGCGACACGGCCCGTTCAGCACCACGGACAGCTCCCGCCGCTCCGCCTCAGCGGGACGGTACGTGACGGCAAGCGCCCGGGCTCGGAGGCTCGGCACCAAAATTCGCCGTGCTGTAAAGGGTCTGAACTAGAAAGGTCGTTCCTCCTAATGAAAGAAGGTTGCCACAAGTTGATGCAACTTAAATATATATATATATGATATATATATTGATATATATATATATCAAGACACCACCACACACAGCACTTAGGGATGAGTTCATACACAGTATGCTCAGAAATAAAGGGCTGATTATAAGCGATATCACCAACACCAGGTGAAGGCCTCTCATAAATTAAAATCAATAGATTCACACAACATGCTGCCTTGCTCTGCACTGGTTGTCAATGTAACTGGCAGCAACAGGAAGAGGAATCAAAGAGAAATGGAGTGAGAGAAGGAGCCACCCCTGGAGAAGGTCTCTTCAGCCGCAAGTTAGGGAACAAGACTAAAGGCCTGGCACATGCCTGCTGTCAGAACAACATCAAGTCTTAAGACTCACTACTGTGTTTGTCATCTTCCAAAAGAAGATGACAAGATACTCAACGTTCAGAAAAAAAGCAGTTCCAGAACTGCTTATTTTGGTCCCCTTTTTTTCCTCTCAACATGCATCACTTGCACGTTATGCATCTTGCACATCCTTAGATAGATTATCAGACCTACAGCAACAAGTTCCAAGTGATATTTTGATGTATGCACCTCACGAATAAGGGAACACACTGCCAATTTGGTAAAACATTTCAGACACAACTCATACTGCTTCTGTAGAAAATGACTCATTTGCCTGAGAATTTATCTAACTTCCCATCCACTTCTTAAGTTAATAATATACATGTATCATTGTAAGAGAGCCTTCGTTGTCAGCAGAAACCTTATTAAAAGAGAGTAAGTCCATGTATTTTGCCCATAAGATGGGATTTCAGCAACAAAGTCTAAAAAAAAAAACAACCAACAAATCAACAAGTATCTGTAGCCTGGAGAGAGACAATGGAATAAGTACTTTCCAAGATACTTAAGAAGGCTTTTCTTCAGATTTCCTTTTTAAGGTAATGACTTGCACTGTTACCTAAAGGAACGTACATTCATCTTCTTCAGACAGTTTAGAAGCAACTACATCAACATAAGCTATTGTATCATCTGATATAAACTTAATATGATAAGCTAAAAATTAAAGGTATTTTATTTCCTTGATATTCCTCAAGATCTGATTAATTACTTCACAATCTGCTTTAACAACCTTTCCTTGGAAGAATGCTGAAAGTTTCAGTAGCTCGCTATTTCTAAAATGGACTTCTCATTCTTTCAGCTCAGGTCACCAAGCTCGTGGCTCCTCTATACTTTTGTTTTGCTGCAATATCACATCTTAGATCAATCAATATGTGGGAAATTAGTTTCACATTTTTCATTTCATACAAGACTTTTTTCTGGACCTTTTATAAAGCAAGTTAAAACCAGAAAAATCGATTCTACTCAACCTAATAGTATCATTTACAGTTAACTTTTTTTACTTACCTTATGTACACTTTGAGGGTTTTCAAGCCATGCATAATACATTTCCTCCACATAATTTGAATTACTTCCATTCAAGAATGGTTCTGAGTTTCCTGATGAAACATAGCGTTGACCATGCAAAAACACCCTCCTGGCTATGTCTGGCTTTCGCAGAATTTTAATGCCATGCCACTTCACCATAGCTGCAAACAACTTCAGATGACTCATGTTTGCTTATTAAACAGAAGATCCAAGTCTATTAATAAGACAAAACCAAACCTAATAAAAAAAAAAAACAGCAAATGAATTAGACACATTCAGTCTCACAGGGAAAAGTTAAGTTTTTGGCAAGAGTATCCTTTAACAAAGCCCACATGTAGGCACGAAGTCATCATCAGGAGGGACCCCACTCCATGACCATCTGTAGAGCTACACTTACAGCCATAAGTCTATACCCACATCAAGCAGCTCACGTCCCAGGTTCTGTAATGGATAACATCATCCTGGTTTCTAAAGCAATCACAATACTATTTGCACCACATGCCCCCTGAGCCCAGGGACCCTGGGAACCAACAAGATTGCTAATCATTGACTTTGCTGAAGCTCCTGGCAACCGTAACTGCAATCACTCGGCTGAAGAAAGACATGACCTTTTACAGAGCCAAACAGGGGTAGGTTCAAGGAACAGTTTCGACCACAAGCACAGCGGTTGAAAACATATATATATATTATGCCACATGTAATGACACTGACAAAATAACTATATACTACTAATAATGAGCACTACTTAAGTCTTCATCTTGACTTTATCACCGAATCAAATAGCGCTACCTTAAGAAACACCTTTTTTTTTTTTTTTTCTTCTAACTAGCAACATTAATATCATCCTTTTAGTGACCTTTTACCAGCTTTTTGAACAGAGAACAGATACCATGTAACTTTGACAAGAAAAACAGGAGTTGAATCTTGGGAATGCTGAACACCATCAGCTTCAGCACTCACAAACAGAATCAAAGCTCATTTTCAGAATAAAAAGAACATCTGTAGCTTACAATTAGACCAAAAATACTCTAATCCTAACGCTGGAGATGCTAAAATTGCAAAATAATAACAGTAATGTGAAAACAAATTATTGTTTTCACATCACGTACTCTGACACAAAGAGTATTCTTCCAAAGAAGTAACATCAAATACGACTGAAGGAGTAGGCAACCCTCCCTTAAAACACAAACAGAAACACTACAAAACATACTCTTTTCTTTCCACATGGTGTTTTTTTCAGCAAACTGGCAATATTTAGGCTACTAGTGTGCGGAATCCTCTCTACATCATTTTTTCCCTGTCTACCTGCATTCACTTGCCATTTCTCATTTCACATATTCAAAGCTTGTTATGACACTGACTTGTTCCTGTCTCAACACCTTGCCTATGATAACAGCTCCTGGGCAACTGCAGGAAGATAAATACTCTTAACACTAGTTTGGAAGCAGATTAAGTCCTGCAAAAGCTCAGAGCAACTGGGACAACAGAGTTAAAAATAAACTGTCTCTACACAAAATTCTTCCTTAAGGCATAATAGCACTACAACCATTATAGATATATAACATAATTTCATAGAATTTAGTAAGATTTCATCTGTTATAATAGTAAGAATTGAGATATCAGTAGGACTTTCTATCTGTGCCTGTCATAAATTATTATTGTACACCTTACTCCATGTGAATCCCACCCTCTGCTACCAAACATCTGCACAGGTAGCTCAGGGGGAGGAAGTCTGTTTCTAAATGGTTACCTGCTCTCATTTAAAGTGCTTTGCTGAGATAGAAAGGAATGAAATGAACATTTTCTTCAGTTCATCGTATTACAGTGACAAACTTCTTAAGTACATGTAATTTCACACTCCTTCTTGCTAAAATGCCTGCCTGGAGACGTGTACATCTGTCTTCCAGCACTCAGCAAAGAATGCATAGCAAAATAATTTATAAGGGAGATTTGAAAATGGAAGCCAATTGCTGTATGCCCAATGCATAAAGTATTATATAATAGAAACAAAGAGTTTATTATTGGTACCAGTCACTTCCTCCAACTCCAATTTGAATTTCAAAACGTGGTCAGAGCCACAGTCCGATTTTAACTATTGAATACAGAATCTATAAAGACAGATATGCAACACAATTTCTGTGAATGTATGAAAGTCACAGGTGAATAAAACAGTTATCACAGGCATTATTCCAATTTCACAAAAAAGCAATGCCTCAATTTTTATTTAGATATGAAACAAAAATGGACAAACTGTCAGTTGTGTAATTGCAATCAGATGTCTACTACAGATTAATTTCAATTCAGCATAACTGACTGTTTCCTACTTCTTCCTTCCGCACACACCACTCTCCAGCACAGATGTCAGATGTCAGCAGCTAAGCGAATCGGAGACCCCCAGCATGATCACAGACCATCCCGGCCCACTCAGCCTTAAGACTGTCAGTCAAAAATCAGCACACAGGACAGCATGCAGAAGCTGTGAGCGTTGCTCCACTCTGCTACGTTTCCTAAATCAACTCTGAAATGGAAACAGTGATTGGCAGGGAACCAAGCTGAGCGGGAAACAACCTAAAGGAAGATATTAATTAAATCTCTACCAGAGGTCATAAATAAGAAAGAAGCAACGAAGCAGCTGAAGAAGAACCTGATATTTAATGCACCAAAGCACCTTTAGAATGGTGAAAGTAAATGAAAGCTGTAAGTAGGTGAAAATTCTGTACAGTTCTGCAGTACTGTGTGCTTCTCAAGATGCAACCCAGCTTTCACCTTGGCATTCTGAAGCCATGACATAATGTCACAGACAGCCTTGTGAATTGTTCCGGCCAGGTTTCTACAGGGTATCGAGCACATGAAAAAGCAAACAGCAAGACACTTCCAGTAACAAAGCATTTGTCCAGCTTTCTCCTAGATTACATTAAACAAAGATGTTACAAAGTTAGTCACGTATGAATCAATATTCTCCTGGTATTGCCAGCACCAGTACTGAGTTCTCTTAGACCTATGGAGTCCTGATACCAATGCTAACAGATGTTCCTTAGAATCCGTCCCTATTACACAAAAATGCTCATTCGTCCATGACAGTGTTCATTTTCTCCTATATACAGCATGCAATTTACTCTGACAGCTCTTCTTTGGATAAAATAATTCTAATAAAACATGGTTAGTACTGGAAAAAAAAAAAAAGAAAACAATGAATGAAATGCATCAAAAAACTTGCAGTGGATCACTGAGAGTAGAGGGGCAAGTATGTTGCCACACTGTATAAAGATACGCCGTTGTCCAACCAAGCAGAACTGGAGGAAACTTACAGGCCACACATTTATTACAGTGTGAGCCTTGGGACACGGGGGCTCCTCCACGCAACCGACCTACCCGATACAGAACTGCCCCTTCCCTTTAAAAAAGGGACGCGGCTGGCAGCAAGGAGACGCGCTTCAGAGGCTGAGGAGGGGTACGAGCGGCCAGGCTGCTGGCTGCCAACTTCTGAGGCCGCAGAGCAGAAGGCCGGACAGCACGGAAGGACAAGGGTGCTCGCCCCCCTTCCATCCCTGCCTGCCCTGCCGAGACGCAAGGACACGACCCCGCTCAGCAGAACCCCGTCCTTCCAGCGCCCCCTCACCGCGACCCGG
>NC_034413.1:26304560-26358251 GCF_002078875.1 Numida meleagris
GGACCGCTACCTGCGTCACGTGAGGCGCGGCGCAGCGGCCGGTGCGCGCGCTGAGGTCACCGCGGGGCGGGGCCGCGGGGCGCTGTCCTCAGCGCTGTGCTCACCGGAGCGGCCGCCGCGCCCAGGCCACGCCCTCCACCCCGGGGTCCCTCCGCGGTGCGCGACCCCGACGCCATTTTGGGCGGGTCGGAGCGCTGCTTCGCCGAGCCCGGCGGTGCGGGGTATGGGGCACGGTGTCAGGCGTTGCAGGGAATACCGGACAGTGCCGCCGATGGGGGCGTGCGTGGCACCTGCTAATGCCCAGTGCCAGGGACATAGATAATGGCTGTTGGCGTGGGAAGCACACAGCCAGGGCCTGTGGTGATCCCTGCCCAACAGCTCTCAGTAACACGGGGCATATGCAGAAATGAAGGCACTGGTGGGTTGGGCAGCTCTGAATGGAGCACAGAAGTAAGGGAGGTCTGCAATGCAGGTTGTCCTGACGGCAGGTGTGTGGGAGCGCTGGAAGCTTTCTAAGGGAGACAGGAAATGCCCCAAGGCCATCTGTATGTTCCATCCAAGATGAGAGCATGGAAACACCAGAAGCAGTAGACCTTGACCAGCACACCAGACCTTGACGCAATGCCTAGAGCTGTGTTTAAGGCTTTTTTTTTTTTTTTTTTTTTAGGCAATTATTGTCCCAGGTTATGTGGCCAAAGCAAGACAATAGTTTGAAGTATTTGTTGGCTGTCAGTATATTTATTGCTATCTTGCAAGTCTTCTTTCCTGGATATCTACAAATGCTGGACTTGTCAGTCTGGAGAAGAGAAGGCTGAGAGGAGAGCCAAGTCAATGGGGCAGACTCTTTTCAGTGGCGTGCAGCAATAGAACAAGGGTAACAGGCACAAACTGGAACACAGCAACTTCCACACAAACACAAGGAAGAAATTCTTTACTGTGAGAGTGACAGAGCACTGGAACAGGCTGCCCAGAGAGGTGGTGGAGTCTCCTACTCTAAAGATATTCAAGACCCATCTGGACGCCTCCATGTGCGACCTGATTTAGCAGGGGTGTTGGACTCAAAGATGTGAAATTATGAATGCCAATCTGTTGTCTCTCGTAATTCAGACACAACGTATTTGTTACTTACCAGCTCTTGATCAAGTTGCACAGTATGTATGTACAGCCAAGGTCAATCTTCTGTTCACATACTGTTTCCAGGTAACTACTAACACTGTCACATATATAGCCATGTTTGAAAGTTTTCTGGGTAAATAATAAGACAGAAATAATGGGAAAACTGGGCTTGCCTTAGAAGGAAGGAGGAGAGAAAGTGAGCTGTAATTTTGTATACAGGTGTACTACACAAATGAAATCAGGTTGGCAGAAATTAAAAGTAAGAACGTTAGGAAGGAATACACCAGGCTTTATCTGGGGCTTCATACGGTAATCTTCACGCAGATTTCCATGAGGCTTATTCATTATTGTAGTCATGTAATGCAATCTTATTCATCACATAAATAAAATCTTTGTTATCATTTTAGTGGCGTATCATTTTTCTAGCTGCTGTGCGTCTCCAAGAAGTTGATTAATACTGCGAAGTGAAGGTGTGAATAATTAACACCGACGGTTAACACGTTTCATGATATAATGTACTGGGAATAGCTTGCCCAGAAAAGCAGCTCAGGCAGCACCTTACAGGATGGGGCTAGCAGAAAAGGGGCTGCTGAGGGGGCTGGGGGTTCATCAGCCCAGCAAAATGGCATGTGTGCTAGGCAGGTACTTGCAGATAGCCAGGTGCTGGCCGAGCCTTCTGGCAAGTGGTGAAATATTGTTGGCTGCTACATCTACTAATTGAGTTTTAACCTTATTATGAGCAGACAGAAACCGTCTTTAGAGCAATCACGTTATGCTGACTGAAGGTAAATTCAATTAAAAATTATAGTGAAGACAAGCAGACCTCCCCTCCATTTTGGAGGGAAACCCACATGTCAAAGGCAACTTCGAATACCATTGCAGTGGACAGGGTAAATACTGTTGGATAGACACTAAGATTTTAGTGTAAGTTTTAAATGCTTATTTTGTTCCATGTAGCCTTTCCCCCTTTTCACAACATTTTAAGTCATCACACAATGGGAATTTGCACACTGAAAAAAGCAGCATTCTAATTGCATTATTGTGCTGTGGAGTACATCCCAACTTCTCTGGTATTTATTAGTATTTATACTGCCTCTCCTACTCAGCCATCAGTGCCTATCCCACCAGCTGTTGCTGCACTAAGGAACTGCCTCACTGTCAGTGCCCCTCCTTTGCTTGGGGTCACTTCCAACCACGCTGCACCCTCTGAGCCATACCTTTTTGCCACTCACCTGTTTGCTCTCCAGTGAGGCCCCGCAGTGGACAATTGGCTGCTATTTTTGTACAGTTCCAGTTTTAATTCTTAAAATTTCCATTCAGAGTTCTAGCTGTACCCGCCCATTTATGTGTCCATTTGTTTGCTTACCCCTCCCTTTTACTTACCTCTAAAGGAAGACACATACACTATCCTTGCTTCCTGCTGAACCACCACACTGAAATTGTCTGGGATGAAAGCCCATTGGTGGAATGAAAGCTTAGAAAATCTGCAATTCAGAGCAGACACAGCCATGTCTGACAGCTTGCTTAGGGTCATTCTCATGCCAGCTCTATATCAAAAGAATCCATGTTATATGTTGGAGAAGTTTTGTGCTGGATAAAATACGTGACACAGGATAATCACGATAGTACCCCTTAAATGGAAGTCAGATATGAAATTTTCTGTTGTGTTGAAAGACACACCGCCTCACCGTGATTTGTTTCTACACTTCTCCTTATTTTCTGTAGTATGTCAGCTTTAATCTGACATGCTTTCTTGTTTATTTGTCTCATGTCTTAACTCAGGCAGGAATTAACAAAACTAGAACCAACAAACCAAAGCACATTTTAACAAAACTAGAACCAATCTGTTCTTGAAAATTGAACGCGTTGCCCTTTGGTTCTCTTGAACAGTGAGGGGCACGAATTGACTTGTCGTTTTTTTCTACTGTATTGCACTGTGTGACTGTAGTGCCTTGCCTCCGTCCTTGCTTGGTTTGGTACATCGGTTTCCTTGCTGGACCAGCAGCTACTTGCAATCAGCACTGAGGTTCCCGAGGTTAATTGCTTCACACAACTCTCTCAATAACACAGCATGACTTCTCAGTAGGTTTGTTCCTTCAAAGGGTAATCTCACAGGAGGTGGTCTGAATACAGGATTACTCAGAGAAGGACAATCTCATTAAGAGCTTCCCCTCCTGAGATAGATATATTTATGTATTTTTGGCAACTCTTCATTGTTACTGGTAGTTTCACTAAGACAACACTTATCAGAAGTTCTCTTCGGCCAAGCAAAGAAACTCAATTTTACTTTATTTCCCAATGTGTTTATGACAAATTAAGTCTAAAACCACGGAGTGATAGATTCACATGTAAAGTACCATCCCTTAAAGCAAGACAATTGTGAAATGGTAAAACATGTACTTGCTTTGGGCCTAACAGCAGAAACAGCGAATACGCTACTATGATGCTTGCTCAAGTTGGCTCAAGTGGGTTCCAGCATGTGGGACTACCTTCCCCTGCTTCTTATCTTAGCAGGTGCACGGTCAGATTCAGAACATTTTGCTTATTACTACAAAGTCAACAAGTGAAACCATGGCTCTGATGCATCAGTGGCAGACTTCCGTTCACTTCGGTGCTTTCTCCCAGTTTCTTTTATGTTCCCTTTTTGTCAAGTGGTATCATTTATCAAGCTTTTCTCCCTCCCCTGTCCTATGCAGGAGGAGCATATTAATCATCTATGGCATCTTCAGCAGCAAAGTTTATGCGGTGAGTTTCACACTGGTGATTTCCATTCCATTTGCTTGCAGAAACCTTGGCTTTGTGTGCCATGAACTTCAGTAATATTCCTGACTTCCCAAAATAAATGCGCGCTGCTGAGTGTCAGAGGGGCACTAAAATCATCTCTAACTCCACACTGCTTCTTGTATTGGGTAGGCTAAACATGAATCAGCCACAGCCTGGCAGCGAGGACAGTTAAAAGCATGCTGGGCTGTGTCAACGGAAGCACAGCCAGTAGCTTCAGAGAAACAATCACTGCTCTTCCTTCAGCAACTGGGATAACTGGGAGCGGTATATCAGGAAGACAGAGCCACGCTCTCTACCATAGTGCCTGAGGATGAGAGACTCTGAAACGGGGATGGTTCAGTCTAGATAGACAGAAAACACTTTTCACTCGAAGTTAGATAAAAAGAGACATAGTAGATTTGCCATTGTTGGAGGTTTCAAAACCTTATTGGACAAAGTCCTGGTCTGACTTCGGTGCTAATCCTGCCTTGAGCAGGAGGTTGCCCTGGGTGATCCCCAAAGTTCCTTCAGGTGTGATAGGAGCATTTACCTTTCGTACCAATTTCGCAACAGAAACTAACGTTAACAATTGCATGCCTACATACATTCATACATATAGTTTTAAATGGATAGCATTTACCTGGTTTTCGGTTACTTTATTCTAAAATTTCAGGCTGCCTTTATGTGGAGGAAACAGTATCTTAGAAGAACAGAATGTTTTATAGGAAAGCCCAGATAACTAGGAAACTGCTTCTCAACTGATTCTGGCCAACAGGTTATTTTCAAGTAACTTTAGTCACCAGGCATATTCCTAAGTAGAATCACACTGCAGGAGTCCAGGTGGGCTTTGGCCAAAAATCTGTCAGAGAGAGACAAGCTAGAGAATAGACTCAAATGAAATTCAGTAGAACATAAATTTAATCAGGTTAACACGTCTTTGTTAATGAATTTACCCACAACAAGAACAAAAACAATGCTTTTCTGTAATTATTTATCTCATGTCTTACTGCATTATCATTCAGGTCTCAGAGTAAATATGGAACTACAGCATGTACAAAGCAACAAGTGAGTCAGTAAGAGGGGTAGGTTAAAGGAAGAAAAATGGCATACAACATTTAGCTGTTGGATAATGCATTCTTGTTGAAGTTACCAAGAGCACCAAACTTAATTTGTCCTACTATTTTAGGGAGAAGTTAGTAGGTTAGCAGGGGAAGCAGAAGAAATCTTCCCACTAACTGTGGAAGTAGATCAATACTGGCACTGCAAAAAGCCCTACCAGCATTTGGTACATTTGGTATGTTAACAGTGAGCGAAGGGGTATTAACTGCTTAACCCAGAAAGAATTAGAAAAAAATGGGTTTTTTTCTATTTTAGCAATGGATTATGAGAAAACTGCTAGAAAATTGTTTTAATATTGGATAAGAGAATCTTAACAAAAAAAGAAATCTTTTTCTTGGTAGCTTCTGTTTACCTACATCTGAAAAACACTATTTTTTTAGATCTTCCCTTTTGGAGAAAACAAAACTTCAAGGTACTCTGACATCATCATACACATCGGGAAAATTATCCTCATCTCTTAGTCTATACCACTGGCTGTGTTTTCTTCAGGAGGATCTATTTTGAGTTTTAATGGTCTTTATCCTGATGAGGGAATGTGTCATCATCTTACACATGAGGCAAGATAGTTCTCCATCAGTTAAAACTTCTAGGGTATCTGAGATTTGCAGCTTTCCCTGGGAGTAGGGATTGCTAATGAAGCTTTTGAAGCTACAGTGGCAGCGTCTGATTGTAATTGCTGAAAGGTGACTCTTGAAGAGGTTTATTTGCACTAATCAACACCATGTTGTGCCTCAAAGTTAGAGTTCTCTTAGATGCACTATCCCTACGGAGTAATACAGCAATAACTAAACAGCCTTTTCTGTTTACTTTTGTTCTGGCACTGTATCTGTTTTCTGATGGGATCCTTTGAAGCTGCTCTCCAAACCCGTTGTACAGTTAAAACTTCATAATTTCTTCCTGACACTTTCCTCTTGCAGCTCCTGCCCCCTTCAGCCCTGTTGCCTGAGCCAAAGAGACTTTTAGAAAAAGTGTTAATGTAAAATATCCAAGGACTCAAGAGTGGGCTGTAAACATCAAATCTATCACATGCAGTGTAACAATCTTGTCCTATTTTCCTAAATGGTGGCCATTTGGAAACATTCATAGTGCTGGAAGCAGCTAGACACTATTGGAGTGATTCTGGTTCACATCTGGAACAGCTTTGTACTTCTTTTAATCTTTGTTGCCTGTATTTTACTGTCAAGTTGTTCTCCAGTAGAGTTAGAAATAGCCTGAGCATCTCAGTTATCAAGGTGAGCTTACTGTTTATGTTTCACAACTCCAATTTTTATAAAAATAACGGTGGCGTTACAGGAAAAAATACAACACCCAAAGCTTGCCCTAAGCATGACATTTTATATGTTTGTTTTATTAACTCAGCATTAACTGTTCTCATTTTGCTCTAAATTCCTTGCAGGCTTGCTTGCTGTCACATTACATGAATCCTCCTATTTTACCAAGTCTTCATCCATTGATACTGAACTCATTGAATTGTACTCATTAACATGAAGCAGTTGTTGTGCTCTGGATACAACAGCATAACTGTTTTAATATCTCTAGTCTTCTCATCAGGGCAGGAAGCAATGGATGCCTTTAGAGTGTTAGTTTCACTAACATGAAAACAGTACTGCTGCAGCTCTATTTTAAAGCATTTTGAGCTGTGTGAAAGTCTAGTCTGGTTAATCGTAATGCCACCATCAATGCACAATACACTGCATGAAGAAGAAAACCATTAAGTGAAAGGCAGAGTCCATAGTGAGATGAGTTTTGGATCACAGTGATGTTAGGTTTGGATTTGTATTCCTATTGCTATGGCAGTGACAGGCGATTCCAGACACTGCCATGAAGAACAGCAGAGCTTTCTGGCATAGCACCCATTCCCCTGAATTTGCACGGTGCCTGTGGAAGGCTAAGCTGTCAATGAAGCCAGTTAAAGAAAAAAATCGAAAACTCTGTAAAGATGTTTGCAAAGTGAGAAATAAATCCTGCCTGTCATCTCAGTCCAGCTAGCAAATCATGATCCTCACTCATTACCACTGCTGCACATTGTAGCAAGTGAAAGATCTCACTCTGAAGAGTGAGGACTGTTAAGTCACGTTGTGGACTCTAATTAGCTCAAGCCTTACATAAATGAGTTTGAAGCAAATAGTTCACTAAATAGTCCAAAGCTGCTAAGAATAGCTGGCACATACCATCACCACAGGCGCTCTGCATGCGGTAGAGGCTGAGAGGAGTGAGTGGGAGCCTGAATTACGATCCCTCATGCAGACAGGGTGAACCTTGCAGGCCACGGCTGAGATCATTGGCTAGACACTGCTGAGGAGGCGAGTGGCAATGAGGCCATCCGACCAGAGTGCAAGGATATAAAGAAAGCTCCTTCTGTAAACAAAGACTTTCAAAAGGAATTAACACGTACTCAAACACAGGGCAAAGCACACATGGATTTCATCCCTGAGGTCTAGTTTTGTGGCACTTGTGAGTTTTACCTTTGAATGAAATAGGCTCTGCGTATATCTCATGAACTCTGACTTAGCAGGTGACTCACGCAAGTCCCTGAGCACCTTCTGTCTCATGTTTCCACCCAGACCTTAGACAATTTTGCCAACCCAGGCATATCATGACACTTGGAGTGCTAGTCACTTCTTCCATTTTGTCTCAGTCCTAGAGACATACTAGGGCAACAGAGAACATCCAGCTTTATTTTTTCCAAGATACAAGATGTGCTCACTGTGATCTGTAATCTCAGTGCACACCTTTCAGTGAAGCATTGCGCGAGTATTACTAGATATCAGAATTTGACATTGGATTTAACTTCTTATGTCATAGTTCTATTGGATCATTGTCACAAATTTTCAGAACGGCAAAGTCTTATCCTGTTCATTTCAGTATATAAATGAATTATTTGGCCATAGATTAACCATTTTTCATGGGTACAGTTTTACATGGGTCTGTCAGGAGCTTTTATTGGACTGTAATAGAAGCCAATCTAGAAGTAATTTATTGACATTTTGAGGCTATCTGAAGGTTACGTGTAACCAAGATTTGAGGCAAAAAGAGGGGAATGTTTGTTTAGAGCAAGCAAGAATTTGATTAGCCTTGAAGCCCTTGAAATTACTGGAGCCAAAAGCTATCCTTGTAGGCAAAGGATGTTCCTGTTGTCAGTCATAAAACTACCTCAAGCTGCGATGTGGAAGGTGCAAGTTCATCTCGTCGTTTCCAGATCTCACACGCCAATTACTAATAAACAATTTAAAGACTTCAAGAACTGTAAACAACCATAAAGTTACTTGTCTTTTGGCTGACTACATACTTAACTTTCATTAAAAAAAAAGAGTCCAGACCTCACGATTGCCTGTCATCAAATGGTCGAACTCCAGATAGCAAAAACAAGGTTGAAAATTGTTGCATTATTAAATTTAATGTACTGGATTCAGCTGTTATTTTTTGCGTATGTGGAGCCGGCAAAATGAAGGCCTGGTGGACCCAATCAAATCAGTAGGTGATTTTTTCAGCATGAAAGCTCAGGGAATTGTCATTATCAACAATAAAGTCCAAATGCCACTCTGCAGAGATTTACAGCATGGAAGAATTAGGAACCTCCTTTTCTCAAAGTTATGGTATTTTCAGATCTTTCTCAGCACACACTGGTGTGTTGGCCTTTCTCCTCAAAATGCGAAGTTCGGATTTTCCACATAACATCCCTTAATTCCTGGCCCATATTTGCAGTAGGTCAAGTAATTATGAATGAAAATGCCACTTTGTTTATACCAATCTTGTTTACGACAAAGATTAAGTAATGAAATTTGTACTCCTGGCATCTTATTAATACTGTTCTACTATAAAATTCCTCAGGCAACAGGTAAATAATGACCTAGAACTCCAACGGAATAATTACCATACGATGCAGGCATTTTGAAGAGAGAGTTAGCTCTGGATTTGAAAATATTATTTTTTTAGGACCTTATCCATTACACAAAGAATGTGAAACACTTACTATTAATTTATTTCTATGACATTTTGGTTCAGATCCAATCAATTCTCAGTACATTAAAAAAAATCTTATCGTTATTCAATCATGAAATTTAGCTATTCAGAGCAGTTTTCTTAACCTTTCATTTTGAAAATGTAAATCTTCAGATCTTAGCAAAATGAACTCCTTTCCATGATGGAACATTGATTTATATAATATCTGTATTGTATCTGGTGTGCCAAGTTGTTCTGAAGAGTGAAAGAAATTAACACATTCAGCACTTTCCATCACCTTCCAGCTGAAGACACAGAGTACATCAACACAGAAGTGATCTCCTTATTAATAAAGACATACAGGAGGGTTCTTCTGTTGCATCTCTAAAGTAGACTAAGTACATCTAAATCTTAAGTGGATGCTCCTCAAAATTAGTTGATTTGATTTAGCTTCCTACGCTTCCAAAAGGAAGTAAACAAAGTTTAATTCTCTTTAGTGATAACCCATGTTAAGTCATAGTTCAAGATAATTAACTTCCCTGAGTGTTCCTTTGCAGGTACACCTGATTGGAAAACAGCGTACCAGATTGATTCAACAAATTCATTCCCTTTCTGAGCTGAGCAGGCAAAATCCCTGCAACAGAAGAACTTTATGTTGCATTTCAACTGTTAGTCCTGCAAAGCCAATGCATGCCAGAGGGAACATCCTGCATTCCCTATATGTAGACAATTTCTCTTTTGCCCAGATGATGAAGATTATGGAGAGGGACAGAAGCTATTCTGAATTATTAACAGGAGAACACCGTTAGTACTGAAGACATGCAAGGGGATGGAAATATTTCATTGGAAACCTATTTTTGGTGTTCCAGCTACACAAAGAAAAAAACAAAAAACCCAACAAAACCCACCACCAACTGATCTAACAAGGTAGCCTGGAAAATTTTTTCTATTTATTTCTTATTCTGGATTTTAAAGTTGCACCATTGTGACCACGCTAGGTGCTTACACTTGTTTCCCCACTGAACTTCAAAATGGATGGGACAGAGTTGGACGTAGTCATTGCTCAGATTTTTGGTTCTTTGGTGTCTTTGTTTGTTTTGTTTTCTCCTCCTGTAAGCCAAGCAAGACAGAAATTCAGCATCTAGTCAGGGTATTTCACAAATAGGAAGACATTAATCACACAAGCACCTAAGGAAACCCATACAGATATTACTTCGTGAACACCAACATGTAGGAGATGGCAACACAGCAAATGGGAACACAGAAGCAAAAACCAATTGTCTCCCTCTTTGCAAAGACCTCCAAACTTAGAAAGTGGAGGCTATTCTAAAAAAAAATCCTATATTACCTTATAATTGAACTTGACAACGATTGCTGGGAAAATCTAAGCATCATATTCAGAGGGCACAACTACAGCAAATTCCTGTAATAAATCTGAAAATTTTAATAAATTCTGTAATAAATCTGAAAATTTAATCCTGATTCTGCCTTTGTTTTCACACTATTAACTTTTTTTTTTTTTTTCTGAACAGGTATTTTTAGCAATTCCCAAGAATAAACAATTTAAACATTTTTCTATCTCCAAAGAGCACATCTAAAAGAAACTTGAAAACACTACAGCTTTATGCAGGATTACAGCTTCCTCCTTTGCCTGATTTAACAGTTCTCCAGCCTGAGAAGTTTGCAGATGCTCCACAGCCATCGCAGAGCACCCCTACCCACGATTTAGAGAGCTTTTACTTCTCATGCACTTCTGATGTTATTCTTAGTGTGAATTATAATTTACACAAAAGTCATTTTGCAACCATACTTCAAGGAAAAATTCTGTAAATGCCATTAATCTGTAGCTAAAGTCAGACAATAAAACAGTGACTAAATAAGGAAACATTATAAGAAACAGTTTGCCATTTCTCATGACTGTCTTCTGAGTTCAACTTCAGCTTTTTACTTGGAGTTTTTGAATAATCTTTACCTAACTATACATGCTTTTACCATTTCACACCTTGGGAAGAAATCCCTTTATTTCCTTCCATTGCTCTCAAAACTTGGAATGCCAAAATGGTTCTCTTAGATACTGAAAAGGAGTTGATATATTTGATATTTTTGATATCACTTGTTCAAATTAGCAAAAGAACTAGCAGCCCAGGATTAGGTGGTTTTTGTTTAAGGCAAGTTAGCTGCAGGAAGGATTCTGTGTGCAATCCATTTGAGCTGGGAAAGAGTTGACTGTAAACACAGAGATGTGGGGACACCAGGCAGCCAGCAAAGTCAGATGGTAAAGACAACACAGTATCTCCACCGTGCGTTAACAACCTGCACTCCCAACAGTTTGGGTCAGCTTCTTTAAGCTCCTTCAATATATACCTTGCTCAGCAGGCGCAGCAAGGTGTCTGTGTCTCCTATGCATCCATAAGCCTCACAGCGCTATACTATAGTATTATCAGGAGAACTTAGAACGTATTAGAGCTTCCTTTAACAGCATTCCGAGTGCCAGCTGCCAGAACCAGGCAATCTGACCCCAGCTGACAGCTCAGTTAAGGAGAAACTGATGGTAATGTTGTAATGGAGCTATCAGTGACAGGTACCTCCTATGTAGTTCACAGGGCGCACTCACTTAAGCAATGATAAACGAGCATGAAGCACTGTTAGCACAAAACAAGATCATAAACGCTCAATTTTTAGTTAAAAATCTTGAGATGGCTGCAGCATCTTGCAATTTCCATGGCTTTATGGATGTTTTCACTCTTGTCAAAAACATACCACTTCTGCTTCCTTATCCTTACAGCTTATAATACGCATCAACCCCTTTCTACTGTCATCGTGCTACCGGAAGTGTCATCTCCAGGCTGTCCAACACTTAGTATCACAGTGAGGTGCTTGGTTACTTGACCATTTACATGAGAAAGATTAAACCTAAAACCAGGAACAAGCAGTGCTTGAGGATCAGCCTTTCCGTTTTATTTGCTGTTGAAGACTGAAGTTTTGTGAGCATTACAAGTACGGTTCCACCTGCCCCAGTTTCCTTCAGTAAGTGCACTAGATGAATATATTCTTTAACATAGCTAAAGCACAGTGACTTTGGGTACGGCACTTACTCTTAGAAGATAAAAAGAGGCACAAATAACCCAGAAAATAGGGAGCAACTGCAAAAAGGTGCATCTACAGGAAGAAGCGGTCACTGAGAGAGTCAAATTTAGGAGCTGCTCCCAGGGGCCAACGTTTCAACTGCCAGAGGCTCTCGAGACTAATCCAAATTTGCAATAGTTCCTTCCTATTTAAATTACTAAGCACAATGAATCAACTGCTACGATGTCATAGAGTATGAACAAATTATGATATTGTTTTGACAGAATTATTAATTTACTACTATTGCAGTACTGACAGTCACTAGTACCACTACTGTTGGGCCACGTACATTCAGATGTGCTGGGATTTCAGTCCTGGAAAGTATATCGTAAGACAAAGCAGACCACATTGCTTCAATCAATTTTTTAATTGTATTCCTACAAAAATCATGTAAACATTAGCATACAGATCCAGAAAAATCAATATAATATAATGATGCATAAATTGTAGTTTAGAAGAATGTCAGGAACAGTTTGTCATTTATAAATTAATATATACAGAAATGGGTACTCATAAGAACACCTCATAACCGAGGAGTTTAGGTGCCAGAGCTGTCGAACAAACAGCAGCACTCCGACACTATGAGGCAACATTGCAATCTAAATGACTGCCTGTTGTTTCATACTAAGCATTCAGTTTAGCTGCTAAAACAAGTATAAAACAATAGTTTTGGTAGGAAGTTTATTTTTATCTGAAAACATATAACAAACATCCTTAAAGTAATAAAAAATGAACAATACTCCATAAACAGGTTTCTAGAAGAGTGAAGCTGAAGCTTGCTAGGCTGCAAAGAGCATCGGGCCTTCCGTTCCACACTATCTCCAACAGAGCACCAAAATGCATCTCCAGCTAAAGAAATCATTTCAGGTAGTTTATAAATGGAGAGTGGTAGTTGGACAGAAAAAGTGAGGTGCAGAGTACACGCTGGGCTCATTCAGAATTCTTCCTTCCCCATGCAGCATTCTGGGCACTTCAGCACTTTATTGAATTCCAAAGCCATGGCAATCTAACACCATTGGTAACTCTTCAACTCTCGGCTATTTTGCTTCCAAAAAAACCAAAACAAAACCAAGAAAAACGTAATCTTCAGCCCGCCTGCAATCAAAGCCATATTCCAAGAGTTCTTACAGCATTGCCCTTCACGAGTTTAGGGACACAGGTAGAATGCGGGACAGATCATTCTTACTCAGATGACACATTAAACAGAAAACACATTTTCTTTTTCTCCTCCTGTCCATATAGTCATATTTCATAGGAAAACAGGTATGGGAAACATATCCTAAAGAGCAATCTCAGATGTTGTTCTTTCCCCTATTTGAAAGGTCTCCAGTATCAGTGAAAATAAAGCTGACAGAAAATGACTAGGAACTTCCTAGAAATAGTTGGCACTCCAAAAACTTAACTGAATACACTATTATATGAACTCCAGAGAATCTTTCCAAAACTGAGTATATATTTTTTCAGTTTCTAGAGTCAAACTAAAATTTTGTGCCATCTTATTTAGTACATTTTTCATAAAAAAAATCATTTCCCCTCACAACAAAAATAAATATTGCACTAATAAAGATGCATGCATTTACAATAAAGGGGAAGTCACATCTGGCCACCTTAAACTTTTTGCTGCATTTTCTTCCAGTTGGTTAGCAACAAATTCTGTCCACCTTTTCTATAGGAAATCCTGAGTAATACGGTGAAGATGTGGCAGGTAGCACCAATTTTGTGTCACAACTCTTAATCAATCAGGTACATTTGTCATCAGCGCTGCATCTAGTAATGCTGTCATAGTTCAATCTAAATGCCCAAATAAGAGCTTATGATAAAACACTTATTCCCGTTGCTAGAATCTCAGCCAACATGAAAACACTAGGAGTAGGAGAAGATTTCTGCGAAGTCAGAGGATACCAGTTGCCAACATCAAAACAGGCCCATAATTCTATTGTAAATCTTATCCTTGACATGGATGTGGGTGAAGAAAACCATAGCTGGCGGGAATAATAGGACAAAATCAGCCAAGCTGCTGCGTCTGTCACATTTGAAGCAACACTTCCCAGCTGCCCATTGCAGCACTGATGCAATGGTGTAGCACTCTGAAGTTATGTGTAAATGACCCAAACACTTTGCTGCTGCTCTTCCACCAGAGCAGCTCAAGCAGTGAGTGCTTTACTGCTAGCCAGACTACCAACAGCTTCCAGTATTTCATTACTAGGTCATGTTTCAGGCTTGGAGATGTTTTATCAGATACCAACCCAAAGGATTTGTTGACACTAGAGCCATAGCTCACTAAATTTCCTACTGCTGTTACTTGTATTGCTCAGGTAGCAGCTATGATGGACCACGCAAATCTGATACAGAAGAGGTTAAACTTAGCAATTTTGGCCTAGACTTAAATTGGGTTTAATTACTAATAGACGACCATTTCACTGAATTGGCCCTGTACGTAAAGCCGGAAAGTTTTTTCACATTTATCTGTAGTTTTGTGTAAAATATTAATGTACTACAGAAACAATAAAAGACACTAAAAACACAGATTTTACAGACCTTTTGACCTCTCTTCAATGTTACTATTCCCACGCCTACGAAGACATAGGTGGAAATTCCTAACAAGACCTTACGTTCTTATCTGTAGCCTGCGCTTTCCTCCCACTGATATGCAAGTGGTTTCTGTGTGTTTTCCCATGGGGATCTTATGCTCACATACTGCAATAAAGGAGAACTGATATGAGAATATAAACAAAATTACAGCAGACCTTAATTCAAATGGAGTTGCCAACAACAGTGATCCTTGAGAAGCTTCACGTATACTAATACGCTTATGACCTTGTTCAGTTTTGTAACAGATAGCACCAACAAAATGGTTTTAGGAATTTAATGAATGAATGTTTCCTTCCGCTTCTAACTCTGATCACATATCTCATTTTCCCACTCTTCTGTTCTTCAGACTCTCTCTGCTTCTCCATAACTTTTTCTAATTCGACTGTGATAATGCAGTTCTGAAATGCATTATAGCTCCTCCAGAATCCTTTCACGTTTAGCCATTTTTTACAAAGTATATTAAAACCAGAACATTTTAAACTAAATGTACGAAAATTGTGATAAGAACAATGAAAGTACCGTGGCAGTCTTAAGGAGGTAATCAAATTGTTACAACTTTCAATAAGAACAATCATTACAATGTTTCTCTCTAAAATCATTCTGGGAGTTACAGAGCTCCATGTACTCCAGCACTATACTTAGCAAGAAGTCTAGATACAGAGAAATCTTACAAAGTTTTTCAGCAGTATCTTGATTGAAATTACAAGCGTGTCCAAGATCTCCTGCTTAACAAGGCGTAATGCAAACCAGATTTACCAGGGAAATCCTTTCTGTACACACATCAACAAGCATTTCATGTACGAAGCTACCAAACAAAATATCTCACCTCTCAAAGGTTGATTTTTGGATGTTTGATAACTACCAATGCAGTCTATATTAAGTTATCCAATTAATACATTCCCCTCAGCAACTCAAACAATATACCAGTGGGAGGAGTCAAAAAATATTCTGATTAAACTCATTTATCTTAATCTTCAAAGCACAACCCTTTTTCTTCATCATCATCCGTAGAATCTGCATAGGACTCGATGGTGTTGTATATGAAAGAGTACAGCTTGACTTCTGGTCCTGAAGTAGAACAGGTTCTGCATTCTTCATTGTAGTATCTGAGTAGCAGCCTATAAACATCCCCTTAAAAATGAAAACAAAGATTATATTTAAAGAAATATTAAATTGTGCTATGAAGAACATATGGCTGCAACTGAAGACTAGAAATGCCTGAAACAGTGTAGAGTGACATCTCTAAACGAGTAGTAAGAGAAGGGACACCCTACTGTTTCCAGGTTTCTTCAGAACACAGGGCAGGCTCCCTCCTCTTTCTGCTCAGCTCTCTGCACACTTTTTTTACGCCTTTTGAGTTGTATTACAAAACTTTTGCAAGTCTTCTGTCTACAACATTTATATTTTCCAAATTCTGGAGAAGAATTCCTAAGTAAGTTATTCTAGGATCTCAGAAGCCCGATTAACATTGTTCAGTTGACCCTGAATCAGAAGAGCTCCCCACACTGAAAACAGGTGCAAATAAACCAAGACCCATTTGCTTGGGTTCAGGACTTGATGACAATGATTCTTACTGAATTATTTCCAGTTATACAGTAGTCCGTATGTATGAAAAGATTTATTTATGCTCACCAACAGTTTGGTTCTTCTCACAGAGAAAAGTATGCATACTGTAAATATCTCGCATCAGCTCCACATCTCCAAAGGTAAAATAAACAACATCACGTCCAGACTCAGCAGCTGCCAATATCTGTATTAAGGCTGAAAGAACAAGGGAAAAAAGATTACAGGAGTGAACGCAAGATAAAACACAGCCTAAGTTTTACAGCAAATAATTGTACCACCCATGTCTAGGTGAACACTGCAAAGCAATGCAACAATAGACAAAGTTATTTCCACTTTTAAAACAAAGTAAAGAATACTGGGAGCTGCAGCTCAGAGCGTTGAAGTATTCTGATAGAGTCACTAGAGATAACAACTTTCCAGATAAACAATACCCTTAAAGAAATGTGTATATATATATATATATAAAAATCAAAATCTGTCCTCCCCAGCACCAAGCTGCATAGAGCTACTAGTTAACCAGTAGATATGTGCAATAGCATTAAAAAAACAACAGACCATCCCATCATATCCTGGGTTTAAGCTACTTAGATTAGGTCAGAATAGAATTTACGTTCTCTTCTTCTGAAGGAACGTCGCCAATCCTTTTATTAGGTAAGCTACACAAAGCAGGAGCTGATCAGATTTTTTTTTTTTTTAATCTCCCAAGTGGATATCTATGATTCTGCGTGCAATTTAAGGTGTCTATTTTGCCCATAATGAAAGTGTGCAGCATGAAGTATCATGGCTTGTTGTGACCTCTAAAAGGGAGGTGGTGATGTCAGCAATGCAACTGTCGTTAATTTCCAGTTTTACATCAAACTCCCTGGACCAAGCTGCATCTCAAGTTCTGTCAAAGGGAAACGCTATAAAGTAGACAGGCCTTGCCTATAGGGAAAAGGAACAAGAATGCTTCTTATCTTGGAAACAGGTTGTTGAAGACATATGTTGGGAAATTAGCTGGGGTACTGACCAATAATCCAGCTGAACCAAGATAACGATCCCCTGCAACTGGAGAGAGCAGCTCTGGTCCCTTCTCACTGTTTTTCGCAGCTCTCAGGTACTCATTAGCATCTCCACTGAGCCAACTCCATTCTGCTCTGGCAGAAAAGTTCTCCGACAAAAGAGTAAAAGCTAATTGTTCTCTGCAAGACAGGCAGCTGAGTTGGCTGAGTGAAGGGTTTACTGAGAGCCAGAGCTGATGTAAGAAAGAGCACCTGGGGAGAATTAAAAAAACAGACCCTCTGAGGCAGCACCCAACTATTAAAATAGCACAGCCTTTTCCCCAAGCAGTACTGTGAGGTTGGACTGTCACAGGCACATATCATCAATGACACATTCCTTTAAGGTTATGTTACATTAGTCCAAATAACAAACTCCCATAAACTATTTGTTTCAGAGCCTATGGGTACAGCTTCAGTGTTCATCCTTATAATGACTATATCAATCACATTTTAATTATCTCTACTTATTGGGTAGAAAAGGAAAGATTTTATTCTAAATAAAACAGCGTATGTACTGCGTTACCACCTGCTAGTGGAAGCTAAACTGAAAGCTTGTCATAGTTCAGCGATGAAAAGAGATTAAAGAATGCGATATTTTAAGTCAAAAGTCTTGTAAACCCATAGCTAAAATTATAGATTACACAAAGCACATGTGAAATTAATCTCAATCTAGGAATGATATTTAATTAAACTACTGAACCAGCTGTAGATGTGGTAAAGCTTCAGTAGTTCAGCTTTTAAAGGGCCTAATTAACTAGCTTGCACAGGGGAACAGAATCTAATGAATCTTCATATTAATTCCAAACAATGCCATTTCACTTCACACAAGAAATATTACAAGTACTCAACTATTTATTTTGACTCACTATAAATCTCATGAAACAAGAGTCGAAGTTTCTGTAAGAGTCAGGCTTCAGTCTTATTGAATATTAATACAATACAGCACCATTTGAAACATCCATGCTACTGATACAGAAAAGACCAACAGTAATAGATTGTGGGGTACAGGGGACCGGGGCTCGTGTGTCCCCCGTGCCCCAGCAGATCTGATCTCATTTAACTCTTCAGGAGCTGCACCTGAAGGAATACTTTCTTCCACCACCCAGTGAGCCCAAGACTTCAGCATAATACAAATCCCTCTATAGCCTCTTCCTACTGAACCTTATTTTTTCGGATAAATTACACCAAGTCACAAAAAGAGTACTTTCTCACATTTGCTACAAGTTAAATTTATGTATTTATGGAGATGCCTCAATACAGATCATCTCTTTTGCATTTTCAGTAATAAAACATTTAAAAAAAGCCTTTTAGACAGTTGTACAGAACCCCGTAGCTGTAAATTCTTAAATCATCCTCTGGCTTCAAAAACAAGACAAGATCTTCCAACTTCTCCCAATCAGATAAACATAATTCTTCAGCATTTCAAGTCCTATGCTCCACACTGAGGAAATATTCCTAACTAAGCTCAAATAAGTCTCATTTATGTATCAGGTTCTTCGTTCATAAAGCCAAATATCTTTTCCTTCCCCATGAAGGCTTCTTTTTCATCATCTGTGACCTTGATTTTAACTACGCTTATCTGATGATCAAAAAAAGATATGATACTGCATAATCGAACTTACTCAATTACATCTAATTACATAAAACCACTTGGTTGTTCTGAAGTCTCTGTTACAGATCCAGACAATAGATAAACACCATTATCCTTTCAAACATAAGAATGTTACATGAGAAATATTTTAAACTGTGGAAATTGCCATTGCAATACACTGTCAAGCCTGTGTTGTCATCACTGTTACTTTGGGTTGAATAAATTGTGATATTGATAATCTCAGAGTTTGAAAACATGTTCAAAATGAGGAAATTATGAATCCCTATAAAGTGAAAAGATTATTCTGCAGTGTAACAAATCTGGTCACAGTGAAGTGAAACCATTGAGAGAATTTGCAGTTCAGAATAATCCTATACAGCATTTTAGAAAGGGAGAAACAGCTTTAGTAGTTAGGACCGTGTAAGAAGTATCTGAACTAGGCAAGAGTTCATTTGGTTATCACACATCAAGTACCAATGTAGTCTGACAAAAAATACACAAGACAAATTACTGTACCCTTTTTGTAGCTCATAGTTTACAAAAAAAGAATTGTCATCTTATTTCCAGTTAGAATTGGCTTGAAGAAAAATGTCACATATTAAAGACTAGCTCCATACCCAATAGCACATCACTGTCACTTAATTCTCTTTATTAAGTATTGATTTTGCAGAGTCAACTAAGAAATTAAGCTCACTTTCCAGGAAGAGTATGGTTGAAGTGATGTGTTCTTTTTTAAGGCCCAGCAAAAGAATAGGAGATGACTTGAGAGTACAATCATAGATTAAAATGAGCATTTGCATAACACTAGCTCTGGCTGTTAACTGTTGAGTGTGGGGGTGAGGAGGAGAAACAAGTTTGACCCCCAAACCAGAGAAAAACTTAGTATTTTATTTTGAGCTTTCAGTTTAATTTTAACTTAACTGAAAGTTCACTGTAGATTTATAGACTCAGCAACTCATGGCTCATTTCTTTGCCTGCTAAGACATCTTTTCTCATGGGCTGCCTCCTCACATGGACTCAGTTCTGTTAGTCGTTGTCAGCATACCTCACTTTTGAGCTCTGACTGATAGGCAACGAAGTCAAGCACTCCAGGGAGCAAACTCTATTCTAAAAGTTACATCCAGTGTTGAACAAGTAACAACTTAAGTCAGATGAACAGTGTGTTTTGTGCTGCTTTTTTTTTTTTAATTGAAAACTCATAAAAAAGAGATATTACCAATTGAGATCTAAGAGGAGTCCTTATGCAAATCAGAACATGTATTAAACCTTCCTAGCATACTTGATTATAATCAAGTACGATCAGATCCTACATTCGGTATTGACAGTCTGTACATGGCAACCCATTTTGTCTAACAAATCGAAAACAGCTGTCAAACCAATGAATATTGAGAAAAAGATTCTCAATGAACAAACCACAACTGGATAGAAAACCGACTGAAGTTGGTAGCCTAGTGATTGTTTGTCTGATAATGTACCCCCCCAAAAATTATTCAGAAAAACAAATTTAAATACTTCCCTCATGTTTGAAAATAACCAAAAATGTTAACTTATACTTAAAATTACATACATCAGGTTATCAATTTAAATGTCAATTTAAATTTCTTGACTTGATGGGAACAGGTCTTACATGAATGTAGTAGGCATGTGATATCTGCTGCACTAGATATACTCTAAAAATAAAAGAAGACGAGAAAGTGAGAAATAACAGGTGAGTTATGAAAAGAAAGAAGCATGCCTCAGTGACTGACAGCCTCCCTGGCATACTGCAGTGTATCACAGAATGAGACATTAAGCACTGCTAGCAAGTTTCTGAAACCTTTCAAATGATTAAGTCCTTTGAACAGCTTTGCAGAGATACTAATTTTTAAGCAAAGGCTGTAAAGACTGGTTCAGAAAGATTAACAGTTATCTGACAGAGTTAAAATGAGTAGATCCTTAGTCCACTAATATTCAGTATCCATGGTTTTGAAGTTTTCAGTGCTACAAGTCCTTGTAAACCTGGCATTTCAGAAACCATCACATTGCTATTTCAATTTTTAAACTGAAAATAACATAGAAAAACAGCATGCATTTTTATTATTTAAGATCACAACAGTCATGTCCAAAGATCAAAGTTAATGAACCAGGTCTATGGACAGTTTAACTACTATTTGAATTCTTGGCTGTAATTTATTTACACTGAACAAAACCAAAAAATGTACTTACCCTCAAAAAAGAATAAGATCAAAAATCAAAATCTGAGTTATCGGATTCATTTGAATCTCAATGTATTGCTATAATTTACCTTTTAATCTGGAGTCCCCTCCAAAGGCACCACACCCCCAGTTTCCTGTGGCTATTGCAGAGAGATTTTGTGGTGGAACATTGGGTCGAGAGAAGCCACAGTAGGCCTGCAGACAGACAAGAGTCCAAAGATGAAGTTGACAGGCACACTGGTGCATTATTTTCAAACAACTAAATGACAACAATCAGTATCGTCTTCTAGCAATAAAAAACACACATAAGTTGAATGTACCATTAATATCTCTTTAAGTTAAAAGTAAATCACAGTAGCAATAAAGAATTCAAGGCAAGAATAATTTTGCCTTATTTGGATCCATATTAAAAATTAGATGCAGGTGCAGATTTCCAGGGATTTCAAAACTACAGTTTAGTTTTCAGAACAGCTGGAGCAGAGAATGTAGCTTTTAACAGTAGATTATATCACATCTTTCTTTTTTTGGTACACCTAAGAGACATGACAGTCCAACTCCTGTGGCCAGTATTACCAAAACTCCTCAACACTGAAAAGGAAAATACAAAATGGCATCACAGAGTATAAGTCTAAAACAGTAAATGAGAGTGAGATAAAAAAAGTCAGGTATTCCCTACAAAATCTTGAGAAAAGGGAGGTGCTTCTGCATGTCACATCTCTCTCCTACATTTTTCAGCAGTACAAAGATTATGGAATGTTGTTTGATACAAGATCTGATGCAAGCTGTAAATTCAGACTTCTGTTACCTACAATATACCAGTGCACAACAATTCAGCATCTGCATAAGAAGTGTTCAAGTCAGATCTACTATTAGTGTCCTCAGTGTCCAAAACATGCTTGTAAAAAATAAATAAGTGGGCCAAGTCCTCCCAGCAAGGGAAATGGTACTGCAGCAGGATGCCATCTTCTTCACAGCTTTTACTTAATGGCCACATATTTCTCAGCTAGCCAGGAAAGAAACAGAACAAAAGCTTGTCCTGCCAGACACACTAAGAAGTCAGCAAGTACTTGGAAGGACTTCCAATGAAGAGAATATCTAAGTGTTCCCTTATGTTTTCAATTTCATTGTAAATAAAGGATGAAGCTTAATCACTTTCCATAAAAGAAGTAATGCACAGATATATTTTAAGTAGCTTTCACCTTTTGATACAGAAACATGAAAGTTCTCGGCACAGTTTTAAAACAATTGCTTTTGTATGGGGAAGAGCTGTTCCTATTGAACTACAAGAATGATTCTGCCTGAAGTTGTACACAACTCTAGACATATGGCATCCCACATTATTTAGAAGTGGTTTGCTTTCATTTAAAACTGTTCCATATAGTTCTCAAAGCTAACACTGCTTGAAACATACCTGTTCTATACACCATAATTTTTAGGGATGCATTTCTTGCTAAGTATGAGCCTGTCACTTTTATTATTATTATTAGTCAGTGGTCATCAAAACAGGCTCCATGACATTTATGACAGCAAGCCCAACCATACCCATCAGTTGTTCTTCAGCATTTAGAAAGTGGAACTTCTAACTCGAAAAATTATTGACAGGGACAGACTTCATGAGGCAATTATCTCAAGGGGCAAGCAAAGATAGAACTATGACATCTCTTTACAAAAGTATCTGCAAATCTTAATGCTGAAATCAGGTAGATAGACTTTTTTTCCCCTCATTCTGAAGAGCTGAATTCAGACAATAATAATCTTGTTTTCAGTTATACCAGAAACAAAGGTCAGCCTCAGAAAGACAGCGTTCAAGAACGTAGAGTAAGCACCTGGTTCTTTAAAACAAGTAGATCTTATAGAGGAAAAATCATATAGGCTCCTAAGAAAATGTAAGCTGGAAGAAGAATCACTTGATTCAAGTTGTTTCAATCATTTCTTAATGTTCCAAAATAACAGATGGACAAAAGAGCCTCTGGAAACAAATGGAGGCTGAGCTATGCCTACATAATACATAATACATCCATATTTAACAGCTTGCGTGCACATACTTATGTTTACCATGACCTAATTTATTTTAAAAAAATAGAAATAGATTGCAGCTTATTATACCAACCTTTTTTCCACACATGAAAAACCTTAAGGTTAACATTAATTTAAAAACAAACTGAAAGAACCAATCCCACCGAGTACATTTGAACATACTTGATTTGTTAAAACATTAGTTTCTTAAAAACTTAGTTCTGTTTTTGCTATTATAGGAATTTCATTTACTCACACTTAAAATTTTCTTTAAATACCACCAGTCTTCATCAAATACTGCCAGCCAGACTGACACAGTATATCAAAGTTTCACTTACCTGCTGTAATTTATTTTTAAAAATCCAAATCCAATCAATAATACTGAAAATTGTGGGCAGATCATAAATTCACTAGCGTAGATGATATGAATTTTGTACCAAGATATAACTGAGGTTTACAAAATTTATTTACTGTCTCCTTCAGGGCTAATTTCATTTCCAACCAAAAAGAAACAAGCTGATGAATGTTACTTTAATCATGAAGCCAAGGCTTTAAGACTAAATTAAATTAGTCCTTTGGGATTGTACATCATTTCTGGGAGGAAAAAACCCGATAAGAATAAGGTACATTCCTTCTCGTTTTCTATCTGAGAGTCAGCAACACACTGCCCTACGTTTGAATTTACTTTAAATGCATCCTATAGTATTCCACGCTCTCCTGCACTGTAGAAAGTAGGGGATCTTCTAGCAATTGTAGCATGCCCTTACATCTAAACCCCTAGCTAAAGCAGAGGCCTGCTACATCTGTTATCATAAAAGCACGCTATTACCCACTCTTTTTAACCCAAACATAAGTATGCCAAATAGCGTAAGTTAAAAGAGCGCTGCATTGCTATAACAGGCCACAGACCTCTCACTATCTATGTCTGAGGACCTTAGTCATTAGCATAAATCTGGCCCATTAATCTTGTTCTCAACTTATGAGAATTTGCTGTTTGAACTGGAGATTGATACCAAGCATCCTCTTGTTATGATGAAATTTAAGCATGGGATAATAGCAAAGGCTTTGAAAACATCAGCAAAGTCTGGAAGCTAGTGTCCCAGATTCACAAACAGCTCAATGATGGCAATTAGTCATCACTGCAGAAGCACCACCTCCAAAGATGGGAAAGGACTGCTTTATCTTCAAGAGAAGCATCAGAACAGCAATCCACTGAACAAACAACAAAAAAACCCCAGACAGTCCAGGGCAGAGATCAAGGGCTGGGAACAACCTAGAAACTCAGATATCTTACAACAATATTCCAAATTAAGGAGAGCAGAGGAGAGAAAAAGATGCTCGCTGCAGTTCCAGCTTCCTTTGTCAAAGATTTCTTCAGCCTGGCAATCTTGACAACTAGAACCACCAAGATCTAAAGCTATTGGAGCTAACTCTACGCTTTTGGACACACACAAGTAATGTAGGATAAGGTTAAGGATTGACCATTGATAATGTACAAGAACTATCTGTAGGAAATTTGCTGTTTCTGGATGTAAGATCAAAAGCTTTATTTAAAGGATTGAAACCAGTCTGATTTATCAATCTTCTAAATGTTCCTATCACTACAAGCTGTTTGACATGTCTATACACATTCAGTTGCAATAGCCCTTACAGATACTGTGTGAATAGATAGGAAATTTATGAATAGTCAGAGCTCAGCTCAAGGTTATATCAATATATGAGAAGTTAAATATGTAAATACTTGAAAAGTTTATCCAAAAGGTAGAAGAAAAGCAAGTGGTACCATATTTACAAACTGTCACTGTGTTAAAACATGAGGTACCCACCCCCAGCTTCAATGAAAGGCTGAATGGGATTCAGCAGTGCCGACCATGGGGAGAGAACTCAAAAACATTATTTAGAAGTAGGACAGAGAAGAGTCAGCAAAACGTGTATCCAAACTTCGTTTATATTTCTGAAGATTAAATAAGCTGCCCATTTGAACAATGTATCAAAGGATAAACCATTCTGTTTGACAAGCTTCTGCTTTAACAACAGATGCCAAAACCCTGAAGTACACCATTAGATGAAGATAAACCATTTTCTTAACCGAAGACATATACAAATACAAAAATATTTTAAAAGGTACTGCAAGCATTAATGAAACAGCCCTATACTGCAGGCTGCTTTAAAAAGCGACTTGCCTTATTGAGCTCTCTTCTAATTTTATCTGGACCAAACTGATCAAGGAAACGTCTGAAGTGAAATGCATCTATGGCAACAATTTCAGTGTAGCGCCGCTGCCATTCATCCCTGAATTTGGAGTGAGAAGATAAGAAGACAACAGTAAATTAGTCCTCAAATATTGGCCATATGATCATAATCTGAGATGAGCAGTTCCCCGCAGAGCTTTTCCATTTGAAGAAGCTAGAAAGGTGAGCTTGTAACAACAATGGAGTACTGACAATAGCACCAAAGAAGAGGCAGATTCCCTTAAAAATTTATAAATACTCTGGCCAAGACTCTGAACGTAAAAGTAGAAATGTGAAATAAATCTCATTAAATGGCACAGTTTATTAAGTACAAAGAAACACTGCAAGGTCAAAAAAGCACCGTGGCTCTTTATCTTCCTCCAAAATTTAAAGAATCAGAGTTGTTTGAGTTGGAAGAGACCTTTAAAGATCATCTAGTTCCAACTCCTCCTGCTCCAGTCCTTGGCAGAGACTACCCCCGCTAGATCAGGTTGCACAAAGCCACATCCAATCTGACCTTGAACATTTGATAAAGGAGAACACAATACATCATTTATATTTCTATACAAAATTTTGTGCATTCACTACAGAAGCACTGTTGGGAAAATAAATGCAAGCACTTAGAGATTTCTTCTCGGATTCATGATATAAAATCTTATTTTGACACACTAATATCACTTGCACCACAGCACTCATAGTATTACTGTCAAGCTTCCTGGGACGTATTATAATCCATAGTTCACTATCTTCAGAAAATTTTGGATTCAATACTGATAATTAAAACCTGTTGATTTAACAACTGACACCCTGGCAGGTACCATCATGAGCATCGGTAATACAAGGAAGACCGCTGATTAACAGAAGGTAACTTTCTTAGCTTGTTGGCTCTTCTGAAGAAAGTAGGATCAAGCAATAAAATTCTATAGTAAGGCAAATACTCAAAGCACCAAGTTTTTAAGTGTAAGACATTTGTTCATTCCTTCACTTGAAATACTTATGTGGAACTTCACCTTGGGGTCTTATCTTCATGGCTTCTGGCCCACCGGTACGTTTCTGCATAGCCTGTATACTCACTGTACTGCTCAGTACCTGAAAGACAAATGATTTCCCATATTACATAAGAATATGTAAATATTTTTTTCTCTTGTAAAATCTTTCATAGGAATCAACGCTTTTGAGCTTTGAATGAATACACACCTCTCAAAAGCACCAGCCAAAGCTAGAGGTTCATATCTGCATACAACAGTACAAGATCATCTTATAACCAGTAAGAGCTTTTTTGCCACAACGTAATGGTCTGTGGCAGATTTTACAGACATAGATCTCCTATGCATGCCATCCAGCACACATACAACCAGGAGACAGTTTTCAACTTTGTCATTCCCAGATTAAGTAACTTCTCAATGAATTGCCTGTCCTCTTTAAAGTTCTCCTGGTTACTACCTGGTTAACAAAGACTGTTGCCTCCCCTCCACGAGGGGGACCAAAACGCAAGCAGGGTTTCTCTGAAGTGTATTGAGAAACAAAACATGAGCTAAGAGCCTGGAACACACAGACTGGCTAATGAAGGCTATCATTTTCCAGTAATGCAGAAGACCAGGAGAGGCTGGTGTGGTTTTCTTTTTTTTCATTTACGTTACACTGCAGCAAGCGTATTTTCCAGTGTTTCTTATCTAGTAATTTCTAAATTTTAAGAACTAGATAACTTCACAGTTTTTGACAGAATGCTGTATGTTTTTAACCATCAGAATTCTCTTAAAGACAGCAGCTCAGTTCCAGTGCTTTGAAATTCAAATAGGAGCCATGAGGGAAGAAGAAAGAACTTATTAATAAATCAAGAACAGACAAACCGTTTATCATGTAGTGGCTGTAGACTGTATGTAAAGTTATTAATTAGCACAACTCAGATCTAAAGGCATTTTTCAGGCTACTACCTGTAAACATGATGATAAAACAGTCACTCCACTACTAAAGCACAGCAATGCTATCTCATCACAAGGTAGCAAAAAGCTGGGCTGACAGCTTAGAAAACATGAGAGGAAAAGTGTAGAGATTTAAAAGTGTCTGTAGCAAGCTGTACGTTTCCACAAAACAACTTTATTTCTCTAACATAAAATTAAAGCCTGTAAATCCATAAGGAAGCTCCATGGTAAGAACAAAGCAGATTTCCAGTGCATCAGTGTTACTCTGACTGCTGCCTAACAAGCTCAGGGGCGATCCTACATTAGGATCTTGTGTTCAGGAAACGCTTACATGTTGTAATGAGGGGCATGGTTTAGTGGGAAGTATTGGTGATAGGTGGACAGTTGGACTGGATGATCATAGAGGTCTTTTCCAACTTTGCTGATTCCATGATTCTATGATAGGTAGGACTGCTAAGCTTACAAGGCTCACTGCCCAATAACACCTCTTTTCCTCATGTTACTTTGTTTTGTTGTCGCTCAGCATGACTCCTGCTCTACAGTTCCTGACACAAATTCTCAGATATTACTGCAATTCACAGCACTGAATGTACTGGAAGGCCACTGAGCCCAGCTGTGGTGATCAGTACCAAAGACGGTACTTCTGTAAAAGCCTAGGAAGCCACAAAACCACAGCTAGAACATACCTAGTTGCTCTGTGAAAAAGCCCAGCAGGGTACCTTGACAAGCATTAAAGGCTGTAACAAAGTAGCTTGTTAAGATCTAGTAATTTTTAGCTATTTTTGCTCTGCTATGCAAAGTACCTTTCCAGGCTTTATTCTGAGACCAAGGAGAGCATTTCAACAGAGGGCAAGAATCATAACCCTTCTAAAAAAGCCAGCTTTCACCTCATCTCACCAAACTTCAAGTCCTTGCTTCAAAACCTGAGGATGCAAAAATGCAAAGAAAAACTCTGAAGTAACACCATAGCAAAATCATGTTTTCCCATGTGGGGCTTGCAACCGCTGAACAATTTTCAGATGAATTTCTAAAGTAGTAGATTGATGAGAATATCTCATTTGGAAAATTCCAGCTCATAGAGGTACAGTTTGGCACAAGTTACCAACAGTGTAAGAGAAAGATGACAACTTCTAAGCAATGCCTTAATCACAGACTGTGCCAGCAATTACACCTATAAATATAACAGAAAAATAATTTACGAAGACCTGTAAGCATTTAAAGTAACCGACAGCACCAAAAATATGATTACTCAGACAAGAGTGATGCCTACTGCATAGATTGGTGATATTCTGAGAAGATAAATGTTTTAATTTAACCTCAAAGGTTTTCAATCTCTAAAGAGGAAAAAAACAACTTTGAAAAAATCAGAAACACATGACTGCACTTTAACATCATCTGCCAAGGGAATCTGAACGCTTGCTTCCTGTAGTCTCAAGCATATGAAACACAAGCTGTTGAAAATATTTAAAATAATGCTTATACTTCAAAACATTTCCCCTATTTACACAAATTCATTGTAACAGACTTATCAGTGCTTCTTGAGCTTATTAACCACTCATTAATCATCTGTAAAATCTAAATAAATAACCACACTGAGAACAAACTCCACCAAGGCTATTTTGAAAAGCTGTGATTGGGAAGTGATTGGGAAGGTAGGAGGCTGCTCACCAAAAATTCACTCCCTGTTGCAAAACCGAAGTCAAGAAGAATTGTGATAGCAGAATATGCCTATATATTCATACACATCCACATCCTTACACACAAGACAATTGCGGGCAGCTTAGATATTCAGAAGTCAACCTTCTAATTGAATCGCAGGCTGTATCAATCATCAGTTAAGGCTTTTCCTGACCTAGCCAAAATTGAGATTTACTGATACACTTGAGCAAAGTGTCTGAGCAAATAGTAAGAAAAGACAAACTAGGAGTTTGTTTGACCTTTCTGACAGCCTTTAGCTTCAACTCTGAAAAGGAAGTATTTGTGGTCTGGCATATGGAAAGAAAAGATAATGAAGATATTGACAAGGATAGATTAAATGAGTCAAAGGATGAAGCTTACTTTTTTTTTTTTTTTCCAAAGGTTCATTGTTTTCATTAATTTTTATGAAAGTGCAGTGTATGATGACAAAAGCATCAAGAATCAAACAAGTAAATGCATATATAGAAAAAAATCAATAAAGGAGAAGCTCAAAGAAATCACACAAACACTAAATTCATGTCCCAGGAACCTAAAGCTAATGAAAATCAGTGGGTTTTCATAAGCGAAGTTCTGGAAATATGCCAGATAAAAACAGTTATTCAATGGGCAGCACTTTTGCCTGTGAACCACTGGGATACAGGCTGCTATTGCAGGGAGATTGGATGCAATACAGGATAAATTGGATGTGTTAATGCTTCTGGTGAATCTCTTTCCTCAAAGCCAAAAAAAAAGCCAGAAAGCAAGCTACTACATAAAGAAAAGAAGCTTATCCAACTTCAGAAGAGAGTATATGCAAGTATAATTAAAAAATACATTCTTAGTGAAACTTGCAGCAGTTACAGTATGAGAACAGTGAAATTTCAAGTACCAGTGTGCTTATGGGACTGTGTCCATGAAATCTACCCTTCTCAGACTTCCATGGTTTTGCTTTTCAATTGCATATGATCGCAATTTCATTGCATACGATGAAACGTCACACTGTCCCTCAAGTATTTTGTCTGAGCTAGAAATTGTACCACTGAAGGATCAGCACCATTAGCACCCAAAAAACAGAGCGCACATAAAAAGCAAGGGTTCAATCTTGTAGTCACTAATATGAATGTATATTTACTGCCAAAGGCGAGGGGAATATCCTGCTCTGTCTTCCAGTCAGTTCTTCTGGCCCTTATCTTGTGCCAACACTAGTCGTCTGGCTCTTCAGACAGTGGCACAATCAGGCAGCTAATCCAGCTGAAAAACATTTTTTTCCTATGAGTAAATTTTCAGCTGAACTAATTAAACTGATCTAGTTTATTGCATGGATAACGTGCTTAGAAGTCTCTGAAAATGGCCACTGTTCAATCTGTAGATTCAAAGCAAACACAGAACACAGCTTCACCTGCACTTAACGCTGGCTGGATATACACCAACTCAAAGGAAAGAAAAAATAAAAAAACAAAACACAGAACAACTGAGTAAAAAACAGTGATACACTTCTGGTAGAGCTGTGAAAAAGTAATTGCAGGAATCTTTGGCATTACTGCTGATGTTTCAGTCTGTGTAGAAGAACTTTACTGCGCATGACTAGTTCCATATTCATTATAGCAGTGATCTTAACCAGATACCATGCAATCGCAATGAATTTAATTTCTCTCCCATTTCTCAGACTCTTCTGCAAACTTAAGCTACAGAGTAATATCCATTAGGCCACTGAGACAAGATGCATCTCAAAGAACATAACTCATCAGGAGGATTGTGGCGTGCAGTGGAGACTTGACTATGAACCAACATGGAAGAAATCCAGGAAAATGATAGAAGGTCCATTTCCATTAGAGAAGAACACTATCACACTAAATGCAAATCACTATACAGTACAGTGGCTCAGGAGAACTGAAATGTCTTTGCAGTCTAAGAACACCCTCACTGATATCTGCTGATACCAAATCACTGTCGTTTTTTCCCCACAGTGGAAGAAACTCTTTCAAAAATTCATTTAGTGTTTAACCCAATCCATTATGACACATACCGATAGCTGCACTGTTTTTGCCCTTCCCAGAAGAGCCTCATGCAGAGGAAAGCACTTCAATATGTTAATTTTATTATATCATCATATCCGAAATACATGACAGCAATCAGTGTTGGCCATTCATTTTTCAATGAATCACTAAATCAAGTTTACCATAAAGATGTCACAGAAAAGGCACTGATTTAGGCATGGTGGAAAAATGAAACAGAACACTTTTAGAAAGATTACCAAGGTTAAGAATTAAAAAGTAGAGGCTCTGGCCATTACAATCAGCAGCTTCAGGACAAGGTAAGATTTGCAAGACCTAAGCTCAGAAGTTCTACTGTGCATGCATGTAAGAAAGAATGAGTGCTTCAGAAGGACTTTTCCAAGTAATCTTTTCCATTATGTCCACAAATTCCAGCCTGGTGACTCAGTTTAGTTAATGAAAAATACCATCGTTTTTACTACTGGAGGCTGAAAAACAAAGCATACGTAATCTACTACACTATTTGTCTAGAAGACCTCTCAATAAAAAAAACGGCTATGAAGAAAAGAATAGTTTAACTTTTTCCCCCTCCTCCCGTCATGATACACCCAGCTGCTGCATTACCTTGAGTAAAACCAAGACAGAGGCAGCACTTCCTGGGCCTCTCCAGTTTTTGCTAGAGACATCAGCTGTTTTGACACTATTTTGATCCAAGGAATAATAAAACACTCCAAATTTTAAGATAGATGTTAAAACCAAAGGAAAAATATTATCAGTGAAGCACTAGACAGAGAGCATATCTCCATATGCAGCCCCTCAACAATATACTGCATAAGCACTTAGTTTTAGCATCCTAAGTTACAAACACAACTTGCAACAAATAACATGAACATGTGTTTGTAACTTAAAAGATAAACATCCTCAAGAGACACTTCACGACTTTTTATTCTTTTTAAAGGTTGCTGATTTTCTCCTCTTCCACTACCTCCTGTTTGGTGACCAAAAGCCAACTCAAACATTTCAAATTCCAAAACGGAACAAACCCATCCTGCTTTGACACAACAGAAGCATTACCTACTAATAACTGGTAATTGTGACTTTTACTTATATTGCCCCAAACCATTTTTTAGCTAGGTCTAAAAATGCATTTCAGGACTCAGCATCCTATTATACACGGTTAAAAAAAATTCTATATAACACTTGTCTGCTTCCTCTCACTTCCTTTTTATTTCCTTCGCAAAACGTCTACTGGAACAGTTCCCCTAAGGTCTTTGCAGGTGGGGTGAAGAAGAAAACTCATCGACAAATGAGTACTATTCTTTTCCTGTATAGTTTAAACATACAAAGCTTCAAGTTGAAGCATGTTTTCTATATTGAAAACCAGAACATTTACTGCGAAGACTAACCTGTGATGATAAGACATTCATTATGATCCAATACTTCAGTGATGAGCCTTGATACAATCAGCTCTGGGTTGATTAAAAACCGAATTTCTTCTTGTACTAGTCCTGCCCCGGTGACACCACCGCCAACAAAACGGTTTGCAAAATCAACCTAACAAGAATATATGCAGGAGCGTTATGAGATAAGCAAACAGCGTAAAATCCTTTCATTTAATAAGGCAAATAAAACCATGTACAAGCTTCAGCTCTGTTGGAATCTGCTGCTATCACTTAAAAATACAAGCAGCAGGACAGAGTCTGATTAGCAGCACGCCTTCCTCATTTTTCCCTTTCCTACTTCTGAGACGAAATGAGACAAGTGAGATATTATGCAGCAAAATAAAATTATGCATCTCAAAGGCGCTGAATTCATTTTTTTGAAAGGGCATATATTTAATAACAAAACATTTACTGAAATGTGAAAAATACGAACAGCAGATTACAGCATCCCTTTTGCATTTTAGAGGCATTGAAGAATTATTAAGTTGTCCTTTAATAAGCTTTCTGCCTTGGCTGTCCACACTAAGCACTCATAGCTCAGTACAGCCCCGCACCAGTTGTTCCAACCTTAGGAGCTCTTACATATTCTCCTTGAAATGCACTTGAAAAAGGTACTTCATTTCGATCGCCAGCCTTTCTGCCTGGAACTATGAACTCTAATTTTTGCTGCAATAACACACTTTTCATATTATATTTTTATAAAGACAATAGTTTTAAAAGCAATTGCTTTATTCAAAAAAAGCAACCACTATTTAAGGCAAACTACTTGCCCATGGAAATTTATAATTAAGAAAAGCTTACATCACATTTTCCTGGCTAAAGTTGTTCTATTTACTTATTTATTTATTCAGTAACTGAACTCTAGAAGACAGACTTCTTTCTTTAAGCTCATTTGACAACTGAAGTATGTTCCTTGCTATCGATATGGACAGGACATTCTCCTTACCAATCTATTTCAGCTGACTGGCTCCCAGACTGAAACAGTGGTGCTGCAGCAGCAAGAAGTCTCCTGAACTACTGACCTGGTCACCGTCTGGGGCACAACAATCATTTCAAAAGCAAAACAAAAACAAAACAAAACCCCTTGGCAGCTCATAAAAATTACAGCCTGAAACTTTTATCTTGTCAATCTTTGATCCTGGCTTGAACCAAAGGACTTGAAGCTGTCCAGGACTTGTGATTTTCTGTCAGCTACTTCTGTAACAGGTACATGTAACAAAACTCAATGAGCTAGGGAATACTGATGTCGCTAAGTCTGCCCATGGAATTCATTTTGATGCTTCATTTACATGCATAACATCTTGTTATTTAAATCAATTGAATATAAATAACTTTAAGCTGGCAGACCATAAAAATGACACAAGCATGATATAAAGCCACATCTACTGTTATATGAACTTACCTGTAGCATACCTTGTCCATTGCTTTCAATAGTGCCCTCATAGGTGACATGCAATCTAGACAGCTTTTTCTGAGATCTATCATTGAGGAAAAAATATTGCACAGGAAAAAATGACAGAATCTCCACACAGACATTAAGACAAAACCCATCCAAAATCTACCTTCTTACACAACTTAACATAACATGATTAAAAAATCTGAAGGATTAAGGAAAATGTATTTGTCTTTCAAAAAACTCCCTTTTGAGCTGTCCCTTTTTACACACTCAAGCAGCAGACAAACGATGTTACTGTTCTAAAAATTCATACTTCAGACTTGTTGGCTACACAGGCACATAGGTACATACAGGACACTCAAATTATTTGTATCCATTCACCCACTTCCTTCTGTACTTCTCGCCACAACAAACATGTTTCCTGATCACGTGCAGGTCTAAATCAATTCAACATTAATGGGATTCAGGTTTTAGATAATTCAGGCAAATATTCACATTTAACAGAATGTTTGACTTACCTTTCCCAGTCTGGAAATTCTTGGAGACTCTGCCTTGTAAATGTCACCAATCCAGTAGGTTCTGCGGGGAAATCAACCATTGATTACAACATAATTCTTCGCAGAAACAGAAGAGCTTAACTGTCCTCAAAAGCAGCTTTGAATCTTCCGCTGGCAGCCCATACTTAAACTGAAAGCACTATGAAAGGCCAAAACCACTCACTTCTTTGCAGTTTGAGTATTTTTCCAAGTCAAGGAAAAGCTGCGTGTTAAGTGAAAATCATTTGAACTGTAAACATTACTAAAATGACTTAATGGTTAACGTGAAAATAAAGTGTGCTGCCACTTATGACAGAAATTGCCAGCCTTTGGAGGTGTCCGTTTTTAAATGTCAATAGGCAACACGGAGTATTCAAGCTACGGGTACATGAAGCAGCAAGTCATATTTATAAACAAGTCCTACTGTGTAAATAAAGAGATTCCAAACCGAGCCATTACTGACAGCATCCTAGTGAAATTCACCATACTTCAGATGTGAAAGGACTCCTGTGCTCAGAAAAAAAAAAAAAAAGAACAGCTATATCTCACTGCAGAGAGAATGCACGGTCATCATCTCTCCTTGCTTTATTCAAAATTTCAGTTGTACTGCAGGAAGAAAACATCAGCCTCTTATTAGAGGATGTTATCCCAAGAAAAACTTCATTTGGTCTCATTTGTTTGCTACAGTAAGTCTACTGGGTTGGCTTGTGGAAAACAATGGAAACAAATTTAAAGCACGAAGTCTTTCAGATGTGTTAAATAAAGCTATACTTTTCTTCAAAATTATAAGGTTTAAGGAGACATAGAAGGAAAAGAAAGTTGCTTCCGTTTCAAAAAATAGGATACTGCTTTCAGCAATGGAATGCTTTTCTGCAAAGGAATTCTTATCAGTGGCAACATTTTTATAAGTTAGGCATTCATCTACTGACAAAGTCTTCTGTTCACATGGCCTTCACCGTGTTCCTTTACAAGGAACTCAATTACCATTTACAATAAAAAAGAATTGTCAAATTATTACAGTCATTTATGGAGCTATATTACTTCAGTTTTACTAATTCCTTGCAAGAAAAGAAAATCCCAATAAATGGAGTCTTTTAGTATGATACGAACTTTTAATTCAAGAAATGAGATGCAAAAATCTCATTAGATTGTTTGATGTTCTAACATTAAGAAGTAGTTTTCATAAAGCATGCTCCCAGTATAGTCAGGGACAGCAGCAAAAATTTGAAAATATTACTGAAGTATTAGAAAAGAGCCCCTACATTATACCTCTCCTCATCTGAGCACATAGATAACAATTCACTTTTTTTTTTTTTTTTAACCACAGAGATTTTTTTCTGTTGAGATTGCTGAAGCTTGTTATCTGAAACAGGAGATAGCTGCGTTTAGAGATGAAATAAAATAATAAACTGATAAACTGAATAATAAACTGATGGAACAAATGAAAGAGGTTTTTTTACGCACAATAGCTTAAAACTGTGGAAGTTTTTCTTTTTAAGAGCAAACTTTTCTAAGAATTTGGTGTTAACAGTGAGTTATCAACATGCAAAGAAAATGTTCTATAAAAACACTATAGTAAGACATTGCTGCAGATATGCAGGTGGCACAGTACTGGTGATTTTAATGACCACATGTAGTGATAAGTTCTCTCTACATTCTCACTCTGATAAGGCACACCAAGTCACTGCATGTGTATTTTAAATTTATATAAACACACACAAAAATTGTATGTTTTTGTATATAGAAACATCTACACTTTATATACAGTATATATATATAAATAAGGAGAGGTGAAAAAATTATCTGAACCTATATGCATATATGGATATTTTACACAAACATACCACTCTCAGAAAAAAAAGGAATGAAGAGTAAGCTTCACAGAAAAATTAGATTACACGCATTATCTTTACACGAGAAAGTAGCACCAAGGAATATCAGCACACTCAGCATGTTGGCTTCTGATAGACACTTCCATCATAATGCTGCAAAGCCATTCCTAAATCAAATGGGATTAAATTCTCTATGTATCAGTTTCGTAGCTCAAAAAAAAGAAATGAAGTACGCACTTTTCTCTGTGACTCTCCTAAAATAGCAGAAAAGGGTCTTAAGTTTCTCAGGCTTCCGTGGTGACCGTCCTTCAAACAATCTGGAAAACAAGGCAAAATTAATTAGATGAGATTTCAGGGATACATGGCATAGTCATTAGGCTACTTACAGGTAAAAGTTGAAAAACAGTCGGCCCTCCCTAAAGTCAGCCACTTCAGCATCAACACAACTAGGACACAGGGGCTGTCTAGACAGTTCTTCCCACAACAAAGTGTTTAGTTGCAATGCTGCTACACTGTGCCTCAACTGCCATGATCCCCACACCACTTCTTACAGAGGCACCAGTCCTGAAATCTACACAAATACTGTACACTCCCAACAGGAGACATATTTACATGCTTATATATGTAGTGCACTTTAAAGGCAGAAGGCCAAAATCAGATACCTTCATGAGAGTACGTTGTTTGAAATAGAGCTAGTTTTTTGGTTGATTTGCTAGGTAAGTTTCTGATAAAGGTAATAATGCTGATTTTGTAGTATCAAAAAATGTAATTTCAAAAGGAGCATATCTGCAATGAACTAGCTTGGATTGAAATCAGTGACCGAGGGGTGAAAACATGCACGCTAAACACTCCAGGATCCAGATGCCGTACCCTACTTACAGCTGAATGAATTGTAGAGAAAAATGAAGGCAACTACATTGCTTTCATGAACTGCACAGTACTAGCAGCATTTCTAAAGAAATTAATTCACCCCCTATAGAAATGGCTTTATCCACTGGGCTACTACTGGCATTCTCAAACTCATCTGTAAAAAAAACTAAGCATTAAAAGGAAGCATCCAATTTTTAGCCATTAAGTGAATGCATGCTTTTAAGGTTAACTGAAATATTTTTTACTGCATCATCCATCTTCCAGCAGCTTGAACACACATTACCTAATTTCACCTCCAGCCAAGTGACAAGGCATTGTTATTGGCAACACATAATGGAATTTAACTGGGAGGAAGAACAGCGAGGACTTCAGAAATAATATCCTTTGAGCAGGAAGGTCACTAAAAGATGTCTGATGTGGTCAAAGCCCTGAGGATGTAACTTATAACACCCTTACCAGCCCTTATCCCCATAAACCACAAAAACAGTATAAGTAAAGCAATGACACAACATTATTCATTTGTTTCCATGCATCGAAATGACAATCTGACTTTAAAAATGGAATGCTGTCAGTTAGACTTAGCTTTCAGTGGTGATCTAGGGTTGGTTTTTTTTAGTATTTAAAAATTCTTACGCAATACACATGCTGAAGAGATCAATTTTATCCAAAATCTGTATAAAGTTAAAGAAGCTAATTTTAAGGTTGAAAAGATCTTATGAAAACCTTCAGCCTCATAACAACCTTAACTTCAAAGGCAGTAGGACTTCAAAGGCAGTAGGTTTCATATGTGCATGGCCTACCTAAAATGGACCCATCTGCGAGATCTAGGACTGGGTTGTACTTGCTTGACTAATAAGGGACTCAAAAAAGAAAGTTAAGGTGTGCACGCAGGTCTTGACGAAATGCCTAAGTTGTCTCTGACCCCTTATCTGGAAGTCTTATTTAGTACGAGTCCTTTAAACCGGTTCATTTATATACTAGCCCAATCATGCTTTCACCGGGCTTTTTTTTGCCTCTTTACTTCAACTTGAAATCTTGCTTACGTTGCAAATTCTCAGTAGTAAGTGCTTCACATCACAAAGGCGTTACATGCTTCAGTGTAACTAGCATGCTGTGCAGGGAGAGTTGAGAACTGAAAATACTATGCTTGAAAAATGGTAGATCAAGCTAAATGACAACAGCAAGGGAGATGAACTTGGTAAATAATTGTAATGGATGAAACCAAAATGTGGTCACTGTCAGTAAGACATTTCAACCAAAATTTTTCATTTTTTTGCAGCAATATGCATCCTGTAACTATACATCACATCTTTAACTGCGGTTAGCACAAGAGGGGATTTGTTTTAAAGGCCCATCAGATCAGTGGAAGAATTCCTACATGTTTTCGTAGGTTAAAAATTAGCCATATGCCTTCATAGGAGCTACCTATTTATTAAGGATTACTGCTATTAGTTCAGCTGACTTTGCTTTGTATGTTCTCTTACGATTCCAGAGAAATCGTATCACAATGATGCCAATGTTTCAAGAGGCTTCCAAGCTACACTAAGGTCAGAAGTAGAAAGAGAAGAGAAATAAAACAATAAACATCACATTCTGTATATACGCGCAACCATACTGTCTTAGACACAGCATAAATAAGCAGTCATCTCTGTGAACAAAGTAATGCATGAGCAAAACAAATAAGAAATGGCCCAGACCTGCTCCCATCAATTTAAGATGGGATAATATGATAAAATTAGAAACATTTTAACCTAGGACACTATTTTGGAGATCATCAGTTAGGGAACATTACGGGAACTTTTATTTCTGGTGCAAATATCAGTGTTTTGGAGAACAAAGCTATATGAAGACATCAGTAATACATTAAAATAAATGCTTCTTCAAGTGCCAGAACACAGATCCTACTAAAAAAAAGAAACTAACCAAAAATATAAGTGGAAACCACATAACCAATTTACTGATAAGAACCCAGGGCCAAAAAACATTAATTCAAATTAAAGAATTCAGCCAAATGAAGTGCACTTTAAATCAAACGCAAAGGACTGCAAGCCCCACTTTCAGCTGAAGCAATTGAAATATTACCTCTAACTGCATAGGTAAGCTGTTTTTGTTCTGCACAAGATGTTCTTACTGCCATGCAGCTAACTTCCACTTAGCAGGAAGCCAGACACCAGAGCACAAAGCTTGTTGGGCTGACCACCAAACAGAACTGAGGATTTATTCTAGCTCTGCAGTGATGCTAATCAAATAAAAGATGTATTAGCAAGATATGCCTATAGGGATACAGTTAGACATTCTGACAAGTGAAGGTCAGAGATTTAAAAACTTAAGACAGTAGATGTGCCAATAGCATAGTAAAAGTAGATTGTTAAGTCATTGTGGCTACCTGAAAACTTTCCTAGCTAATAATCAGATGTTTACTTCAATCTTCTGAAGAGAAATCCCATACATGAGAAAGAAAATACCAGAAATAAGAACTGTTCTTGGGTAAATGCAAATAAGAATTAAAAGTTACCCAACTGTCAACAAACATGAAGTAAAGTTTCAAAGTAATCATTCATATTGCTTCTACATTTAACATTACAAAAACAGGTGTTACTATTTTATTTTGAGTGAAAAAAAAGCATTTTAAAGGTATAACAAATATTCTGCTTTCCGCGGCCTCATCAACTTCAAACTCAGGTTTGTCTTGTTTTCAATCAACGTTTCCATCTTAGAAGGGCAACGCCAGAAAAATAAATATTTTATCATGCAATTTAGCCTCCTAGATAATATTAAGTACTTTCTTATCCGCATTTCCATCCCCAGCCTGTAGCTTACCATCCCCAAGTCAGGCTTTTATTCAAACGCTTTTTTTCCAAGAGTACATCAATGTTTCTAATGTGCAAATTTGAACCTTTGAACCTATCCTAAGAATCAGAGAACAGTCCACGCTGTAATAATACCTCCCAAAGTTGCAGCATAGACCATACTTCAAAGCATTCTGTAAACTTCTCACTCATAATTCCATCACATTTCATGTACACCATTTGCAAATGTGTGAATATGCAAATTTACAGTTCTGGCACCCAGTTAACCTCCTGTGCATTTTCTTAACTGCATAAGCACTAAGAAGTACCTTTTTCTTGACTAGATGCTTGAAGATGCTCATATTGTACCTTTTACTTTTGTGTAATCTCACTACAGATAGCATCGCACCAAAACAAATGCAAAGCATTTCACTTAAAACCTTGTCCTTCCACAAATAGAAGCGGAAGAAAGATTTACAAGGAAGTAGTGTAGACATTTAATCCAGTAAATGAACGGAGCAGAGAAAGAATGGAAAATAAAGGCAGATACGAAAACAGACATTGCCTTCAGCTTCAGGAACATAAATAATCACCAGGCAGAACTTTAGTCTAAGGTATAGAATAGCAAAATACTTGAAAAATGAATTGAATGGGTATCTTTGGTTTTGTATCTTGTTACATTTCAAGTCCACGTATGCATGCAGGGGCGGAAACACACGTTATCTTCAAACTCTGATTGCTCTCCATAAGATTGAGAGTTGTTTTCATCAAAAAGCAGAGCATTCTCAATTGCTACCGATCTCAATTTGAACTACTAAAATTTCACACTGATACACGCAACTCTAGAAGAAAAACTCAGTGTGTCAATTGGCACAATAAATGAATCATTTAGGATTAAATGAGTTGCACCAGGGAGCATGGTGAATCATCTCTACCATCTTTCTCCTGCAAACATTCTTCCTCCATGAAGTTCCAAGTGAAAAATAAAGGTCTTCCTTTTTTAAAAAACATTACCATATTTGTAAGCAACTTTTTTTCTAAGCTTTGATTCACAATGCTAAGCATAGTTGGTCAAAATACTTTGTTTCAGTAACAGTTCTGTCACAATGTTATTTGATATTTTTCTTCAGTTGAGCTCATACTAACTTTAGCCACATGTTTATTTAGGACTACTTGTAGATAGTGTATTGAAAGGGCAGGAAATCTGTATGTGTAAGTATTACATACTTACATCTGTATGTGTAAGTATTTTGTCTGTATGAACAAAAAGAGAACCCCATCGTGTATGGGATTTGTATATAGAAATTATATATAAATTCTATATATAAACATGTGTACAGATACAATTGCACACGATCTAGAATAATCTCTCTCAACATATCATAGCAAGTCAGTATCATAAACGAACAAGGAGAATTACCTTAGTTACCTGTATTCTTTGACTGAAGTATTTTCTGAGAAAGCTGTTTCAATTGGTTGTGTATTGGGGATGGGGTCTCATGCATACAGAAATATCTAACCACATTTTAAACTACAGTGCTACATCACTAAAGCTTCACTTCAGTGAAAAGACAGAATATAGTTCCAGCCAGATACTGACAGGAGACTTTTTTTTTTTTTTTTTAAAGTGAGACAGCAGCGTTTTACTACTACCATTTACATTTCGCTTACCAAGAGAAACACAGCATTTCACTCCTGCTTACTGTTCCTTTTTGTGAAGAACACCACCCTAGACTCACAGTCTCCAATGTGGGTCGCAAAAGTATCCCAGGGGAACTAAGGACAACCCACTGGAACGTAAGAAGAAAATACTTCTGTACTATTTGTAGAATGAAAAAAACTGGAAACAGTGGTTTACTTAATCTTTATCTCATCTTTTTATATCTCTATTCTCATGGACGTTTCATAGTGTATAGACCATATTAGCACAGTAGTACACATAAAATTTATAAATAAATGTACATATAGTAGGGGTGTGTAAAAAAGAAGTTTTCTGATAAAGAGTGTGTGATGAGAAGAGCCTGGAGAGTACTGCCCTAGACAGCTTTAAATACTTAAAAGTCAATTATGTAATTTAAGATAAGGAAATCTGAACAAATTGAAAATGGCAAGTTCAATGTAAAAATACAGGTTCTTACTAGGAAGTGCTGTTGCTACTGAAAGTATTTTAAGTGAGAACTACAAATAAAGCTTTTCAGAACACTAAAACTTCAATAATTAATTTTGAACATCATATCAATCAAAAGTAGGATAAGCCCAACAAGATGACCTGCCCAGAGGTGAAAGACAGATAAAACAACTAGCGAGAGCGCAAACGGAAAGATCACTATCTCAATCTTACAGGTCTTGACAGGTTTCTCAGTTTCAGCTGGGATAGAACTGTTCTCTTCAGAGTGTCTGGTGTAATACTATGTTTTCATTCTAGGTAAAAACAATGTTGATAACACACTGATGTTTACAGTTGCCTCCTAAGCAGTGCGTACAGAGCCAAGGGCACTCGCAGTGAAGGGGCCCAAGGAGCTGGCAGGGAACAGAATTTGGATAGCTGACTTAAACCGGCCAAAGGGATACGCCATACAATATGACATCAGGCAGGGGGAGTTTTGAAGGGGGTGGGAGATCACCTCTTTCTCTTCCACTGCTCAAGGGGCTAGCTGGGCATTGGTGAAAGCATGGTGAGCAACTCCTTGTGTATCACTTGTCATATCCATATATACACACAAATACACACATATCATAATTATTATCCTTTTCTTTTTCTCCATCTTAGTTTTATCTCAACCCACAAGTTCTACTTTATGGTTTGGGTTTGTTTTTTTTTTTTTTCTCTCCAATTCTCTCCCCCATCCCACTGGCAATGGGGGGACTGAGCAAAGGACTGTGTGGTGCTCAGCCACCTGCCTCATTAGAAGACAACAGGAAAACAGCATAAACTTACACAAGTTAGGTGCGGCAACATCAGATCTGTTTTTCTGATGCCAAGTGTACGTTCATTTAATAACGTGAATCCCACCCTTCTGTATTAAAACAGCCTTCTATTTCTGCCTACACAGAAAGCAATTTAGAGGTTTTGAATTCCCTCGGCATCAAGTAGGAGAAAAACAATATATTCAGTAATTCAATCTCACAGGCACTTCCTTATTTACTGTTGTGTCATAGGTATCAACTTTCATCATATCAAGTTATTTAAGAACACGCAACACCTTTATGTTTAATTAGAACTTCATCTTCAGATTAGAGACTCGAGATTTTATTAGCATACAGAAATAGAGCAATGTGATTTTGCTGGTAATCTAAAGGCAAAAAACATCTTCACGCACTCACATACGCCCACACTTCTATCTTTGTGTTTTTTATTTTGTAGCTTTGTGTATTTTTAAAAGCAACTTGGAGCATTCTGAACATCTTAAGGAAAAACTCTGATGACTTAGTAGTCTTTAGATATAGTACAGCGATACTTGTCTTTGGAGAAACAGGAAGATGCCAACCCCAAGTGCTCAGCACCAATGAACAGCACGGTGGAATGTTTTACACTGAGCATCTGAAACAAAACATCCCACATCATGGTAAAATTAAGTTCTGTAATGAATTACTATGTTTACTAAAGTAACCAGGAGGTATTCAGATAGAGTACTGTGTAATCACTAAAGCAATTACTAGACTTGTTAAGAATGCTGTCCTGTTATCAAAGACCATTTCAACGTCTGCCACACAAAAATGCCAATTTTAATTTTTTACAGGAAATTACACTCTACTTAAATCTGTACTAATAAGAACACAGACCTGAGGCAGGGAAACAGGACTGGTTTTGTAGGCTCGGCGTTTAAAACCACAGAAAAAACCAAGTGCAACATTTCAGAAGAGCAATGCATCTCTCAGTCCAAATAAAGTTCTCTTGAAGTCACCAGATAATTTATTCCCCAGAGAATACTCATTAGTGTTGCAAAATTGATGTTGTTTATGAAGAGACAATTGTATTACTAGTAAATTAGATTTCGATTCTCCTGCATAAACGTACTATACAGTTTGCCCATTTCCTTTCATATATTATGCATTCCATAAAAGACATATATATCTTAACTACTGTTTTTTCCCCCTCATTTCCAATCACTTGAAATTACTTTAAAAGCTTGTTTGATAAAAATGGAGAAAGTCAGTCCCACTAGAATACTGGCTGTTGCAGAGCAGAGCATCTCACTAACATACGTGCCAGAAGATCCACCAGGTTTGCATTATTAGACACGCTGTCTTCAATTATAATACAGCCTCACTTACTTTGACAGCAGCTACTACAGATGCCTAATGCCTGCAGTTTAACTACAGTAGCTTTTCAAAAAAGAACAGTGAAATTACTGTAACTTGATGCTACAGCTAAGAACATATCTGCAGCAGATCGAAGGTACAGGAAAGCAAAACGGGTCTTTGACACACCAGTTCTCTCTTCACTCATCCAGAGAACCAAGATAAGATTGAACAGAGTATTGTTGTTTGGTCGGTATTTTTTCTTTATACATTTCTTTTACACATAATCAGACTTTGTAGTTTCCTGAATTATGAGCTGCTATGGCAGTAAGACACAGGTGTGACAGCTCAGTCAACAAGGGCATGAAAAACCTCCACTGAACAGCCTTGCTTGACACTCGACTGTATTTGTTTCAGTATTTTCTCACAAATAAATGTAAAAGGAGCATAGTTCTTTCCTGAAATATATCAAAGGGGAAGGAACAATAAGCATTCCTCCCTTTTAATGAAAATGTTACACTAAACCACAAACTACACATAGTGAAGATTCATTCTCAGTACTCCCAGAAGAAACTCTGTTCAAATGCAACCATCATCACAACTGTAGAGGTCACCTCAGAAGAGCCAAGGCAACTAATCCTTCACATTCAAGCAACATACAACTTCTATGAGAAATGTAGCACTAAGAATCATAAGAGGACAAATGCAATTACTTCCTTCTGTTGTTAATGGAATATTTTTGCACAAAGATGCCCAATCCATTTCCACGTTAATATATTATAAAAGCATTCTTGAGACAAAAATGGAACTTTTAAGATCTGGCTTTATGTTTGGTTTAAACAGAAGCAATGCCTCATGCTATTTTGTATGCTCTAATAATATTTGGCCACCGAACAGATGTTATTCCATTTACTAAAATTCATAAATATCCTGGCTCTCAAAGCTAAACTATGAATTCCATTTTATTAACTGCATTTCTAATGAATTATGTTATTAATAACTTAAGAACTGCAAGAGGCCAATCCTTGCCAAGTCCTAAAGGGAAGAATTTAATTAAATTACAGAGTATTCCATTATACGAGTAACTTGGCCTACGTAGCACAATGAACAATGAAAACAGGCACTCAGTGTCACAACACGCTATTAAACTAAGTGCTTCAGTGTCAAATGAGGAATGTTCCCTTTGTTCCTCCCTCAATTGGTGAGAGGGACAGGAGAGAAGAGATGAAGCAGAGATGATTTATGTTAATACTAACACTTAAAATGGCCTTCCTTCCAATCAGACGCAGTTATTAGTGCATTCAAACAACATGCCATCATCACTACAGTAACAGTACCAAGCACTGGTGCACCAGAAAAAGCTAAATAGAGGGGAAAAAAATATTCTCAGTTTCCTACGTTGAGCATCTGCTGTTATGTCAGATTTGCATCTTGATTAGGGGTGTTTGGTGGAAATCACAATATGTTACTTAATACCAGAAAAACCTACAGAAGAAAAGACTGAAAAGAAGCGGGGGGCAACAAGACTACTTAAAAAAACCAGAAAACATAACTAAAGTGTACAAACAGGTGCTGATGTTTAAGACTGTATTAACTGAATGATAAATGATTGCTGCATAAAGCTGAAAACACAAGAAAGAAACAGACTGTACAGTTGTGTTTCTAACATAAGGCACAAAATTCAATTTTTTCAGTCTCATGAGTCAAGGGAAGGGGTGAAAGCCTTCCGTGTTAATGCAGAAAGTGCACATATAGTGAAATTACAGAACATTTGTTAAAAATGAGTTCTCTCACATGCTAGCATGTGCTCAGTAATTTTGCTTCATTACGGAATCATGGCAGATTTTTTTTTTTTTCTGAGCCCAAGGAACACAGTAATTCATTCACAGTCATGCAGCAGACAAATTATGCTGAGGAAAGAACTAAGACTGGAAAAAAACTGCAGACAATAAGACTGGGGGAAAAGAGCTGCTGTGTAGGACACTCTGTTATGCCCATACCTAAACAGGGCAGAGCAACAGTCTCCAAAGCCTTTAAATCAAAGCAGTATTATGAAGAGGAAAAAAAGTCAAAAGCACTTCAATTTCAGCTATTGCCTCCTGCCTTTTGAACACATCCAGCCTCATGAAAGGCTTTTCTGTAAAGCCTGAAAAATACATCCTGCAGTGAAACAAACCTTGTCATCTTTGCAAATCTGAAACGATAGCTGAAAACACGGCATTTTGTTGTTCTTGCTCTTCAAGAACTTCCTAGGGTGGGAAAATATAAGATTAACAGAAAGAGGAAAAAATAAATGAGGTACTGTCAATCCTCTTCCCATCAGTTTAGAGTTCATCTAAGTCGGTTACAGACAGTAACATGACAGAAAACAGTGTAACTTCTTGTTGTATTCTCTTCACCACTCAATGGGCTTCAGCTTTTATACTGTCAGTCCCCCTCTCACTGACACATTCACTCTTATTTTTAGCTACTGCCACACACCTTTCTTACTTCACTCACCTGTTCATTATCAACTCCAAAATATAAAGGAAAAAAACACTGGTCCAACAAATGATTAAATTAAAAGTATTAAGAAGGAGACTGTTCTTATATAAAAATGCATAAATAGACAAACTCTGAACAACAGTTATTTTTAATTCTCAGGAAAGAGAAACCATTATCTTTCCTTCTTTCTTCCAGTTTGGTAAACATTCATGCACTTAGACAAAAGTGTCTTTCAACGTTACACAGCCTAAAGCTGAGCATTACATCATATATAATGTAAGAGGAAGGTCTGAAGACTGTTGTATTATCCCTTCAAAATAATACGACTGGAATTTACTTTGAACGACGGCACTAAAAGGCAAAGTAAGAGAAAACAAAGGACTGACCAAAATAAGGCACAAATTCTGAATGCTTAAATGCTTTTACAGGTTATTTTTTAAATCTATGGCAGTAATTCATTTCTCCAATATTTAGTCAAGGCTTTTTTTATTTCTAAGTAGTTCAAATTATCATGTCCTGAGTTAACCACTACTACTACACTGTAGTGCTGTGACTTCATCCACCTGTGCAATGTTCATAGACTGTGAACGTATTCCAGTGACTTTGGAGCATTTTATTGTGTAGCTGATAATTTAACTAATTGATGTATAATATGTTTAAGTTACAATAAATGGTTACTCCCCACTTAGTTGTTTCTACAAACTGACGGTGGAAAAATAAGCTGGGCTGTATGGGGCACAAATGCCCACTAATACTTCTCTTCTGTATGCCACTGCACTGTTGGAACTAAAATCTGGTCCAGCAAACCTTTGCCAGCTACAGCTTTCTGGCCTCTCTTCTAAATACTCAGTGTAGATAAGCTTGTGCCAGCCCTTCAATACATCCAGCACCAAAACCATTACTACTGCATCAGTACACCCGACTTGCTTTATTCTGGGAAGTTCAAGCCTGTTGTGGCTCTTATGACACAAGTAAGTGCCGAAGTGTGCTGGATCACAGGTAACACTACCTTCATATTCCATCTCAGTGTTCAGAACATATAAACTACATATACTAACTGCAGGGGAATAAGAAAATCTCCAGATAATCTGAGTTTAATAAATTTAAGGTTGATCCATACATATTTCTAATCAGAAGTCTGTGTGGACTTATTACTCTGTAGCAGGAAATGCCCCCTTCGTCTATCTCCTTCCATAACTGGAATAAGCACATTTAAGAAATAAAAGTGTAGAAACGCTAGTGTTGAGGAAAAAAAAGAATAAGCATTTGTTTACAAATCAAAATATCAGCAGTTAAATTCATATTGTGGTCTTAAAACTTTCCTAGGTTGATGAAGAATGAAGTCCCGTTAAACTGACTCAATTTGCAGGTCATCACTGCTGACACAAGGAGACAACAGGAACATGGCTGGGGGAATGCTGACCTTTCATTTAAATACATATAAAATACTCAAAGCTCAACTGAAATATGCCATTTGTAGACAAATGGCTACAAGGAAGAAGGGAATTGCATTAGCTTAATTATATCCATGTAAGAGTATTTGTGCATGTGCACACATGGAAACAAAAGAGGAAAACTTGGAATATTAAGCATCTTCCTGTGCACAAGAATCTTTCTTAGAGTTAGACAGCTTCCTTGTCCCTGACAGGTAAAAAAAAGTAAAGAATGCAATCTATTGAAAATAGCAACAAGGGTCTTCTAAAAACACGGAAGACGACACAGGTTTCTCTTCTAAATGACAACAACGATATTTTCATTGAAGGATTATCAGCTCCATTTCTTCCCAAATGCCATACCTGTTGAAGTTAATGTCTGGATAACTAGAATACTCAGACTTCATCTTCGCATTGCGGCGTGGAAAAGTACAGAAGAAAGCATTGGCCAGAAAACTAGCAATCTGTTCCTGTGACATAGTGATGGAGTGATTCATCTTTTGTTTCAGTAGAGGTATTGGCTACCAAGTGGGAACAAAAGAGGTGAGGGGGAGGGAGGGCCAGGAGAAAAGGGAGGGAAGGAGAGAGAAAAATAATTAGCTTACCCATTTTAAAAGAAAAAACAGGAGCACAAAATTACATTTGTTAAATTAGAGCAAGAGTAATTTAGGCCATTGGTGAACCCTTTAATCAGCAGAACCATTAAAGTCAAGAACAGTTTATTCAAGACAATTGGGAAAAGGCTTGCTGACAAACTGCAGATTTCTAATCAATAATAAAAAAAGAGACCAAGAAAACACAACTTATCAAACAAAATCAGGGGAAATAGAGGGGAAAAAATATGCAGGATTTGCAGTTCCTGGGCAATCTTAAAAACTGAAGTAAAATATTCCATTTTGATAGTTGAATACATAAGAACTCACTAAGGAATGTTTTCAGCTACAATAACCATGCTTCACATTTACAAAGAAAGGTGGAGGCCATTTCACAGCTGTCACCCAATGGCTTGATTTTTTATTCCTGGCCTCCCTGAATCAAAACAACAGACTGATAATCTTTGCAGGAAGTGTATGATTAACAATTCTTTTATAATCAGAAAAAAAAGCTTTTATAATCAAAAAAGCACAGCCTTATTTCAATCTTTTATTTGGTATTTTGACTCTAGACAGAGTTTCTCCAATTTGAAGAGAAACAAAGGAGTGGAAACGAAACTTAAGTACTACCACCTTTCCTTTAATTAGGCTTTGTCTCCTGATATGAGATTTTCCCGGGTCATATTCAAGCCATTTTATTTAAAAAACAAAATATGTTTACATGACAATATCAGGACAAAAATGGCTGTTTACCAAGGAGTTCAGTAACAATTATGATAAATCCCCTTGATAGCAGGGAGAGAACTGTTTTCACTGCCTCTTCCAATATTCTCAGCAATCACCATTGGCTTAGCTCCAGGAAGCTAAACAGACATGATTTAATCCCTTTAGTTGTGAATATAGAAGCTGTTGCTAATTTACACTGTTGAATACACAGCTCTGTTTGCTCCGCAACACAATTTCTTTCATTCTTATAATTACAACATTCACTTGGTATCCCATTCTGTCTTCTGGCTATTTAATTAACATGCTATATTACAATTTCTGAAGTCACACTGAGGGGGAAAAGAAGCCTGAAAAGCGTGTGCGCGCTCTCTCTCTCTCTCTCAGTTCTACAAGTCTAGTTTTACATATAACAAAAAAAAATAGCTCTCACAAAATTCTTAACCATTTATACCACTTAACACTATAAATACTTATCTTTATGATAGGCATTACCACATGACCTAGTGAGTGCTGTGCTTGATTGTGTTTAGAAACTTGGCAACATTCTCAAAAAACTCTCCCAGCAGCGACTAGCTAAAAATGTGCTTAAGAAATATTTACACTGTTTGAAATTGTCTATTTGTTGTAGAATGCTTTCCGCATAAAGCAGGGAAAGATTTTCCTGCTCCAGTTCAACAAAATCAATTAAGAAAAGCATGACAAAAGAGTACACAAATTAGAGTCCTAACCCCGCTAATGTGTTATCATACATCCTCAATCCTATTCACTTCAATGAAATTATTCACAATAGGGTTTCCATTAGCTTTACAATTCACTCAACTGATTCCTGTTACAACAGCAAAGAATTAAAGCTGGTACGTGAACAAGTACTGTGATGCTCTCAACAGAATAAACTATGCTTCCAGGGAAGGCTTTATGAAAAAACTATGATTAAGAGTTCTAAAATGCAAAAATCAGACATGTTAACATTATTCAAGTACTCCAGTTGATAAGTGTGATTGTATTACAAGACGTGCATGATCCATTTTGCTCCCTAGGCCTCGGCTACATTCGGTACAAAAGCTTTATTTTTTATTAAAAATATAACAGAGCTTGATCTTTTGACCTTAATCATGAGAATTACTTTACAGAAAATTGGTCTGCTTGAGAGCACGTAGCTAGGCTAGCTGTGTTTGCTCACCTGCGTGCAGATAGTAGGGAGACAGAGTGCCAGCTTGACCATATCAGGAAGAATGGACTGGAATAAATGCTGGGCCTCTGCATCTTCAAGAACCTAGTTAAAAAGGGAAATAAGTAAATAAACAACAATTTTAAAAAGCTTTTAACTCAGAAATAATAATTGTACAAAAAAGTTTACGAAAACAGGGCCCATTCAAAAGAAATGAGAAAAGACTTATTAGCCTAATACAAATCAAAGTTTTAGAATTTTTTATCATAGTATCTCACTGAATTTTATCTTCCAATAGCCCTCTAGCTTGAAATACAGAAACAACTCTCTCTCAAAAGTCACAGCTGAGAAAGCATGTGGTTAAATGCACTATGAAGGAATTTTGAGTAAGTTATTATTTGATTTTTTTTTCAAAACAATGAACGAAAATCATGATGTAAATAATATTCATATAAATAATATAAATCTGTACATAACCAGTAGAGTAGTACTCAAAAGATTTGATTTCCTTTGATATACAGGCCATAGTCTGAGGCAAGCATCTATGACATTGCCCTGTTAATGCTGTGTCAGACCAATGGTCCTCAGCATCTGCAACACAAAACACAGTAAGAGCATGTAGGCCTGGCCACACCCTGCTGTTCATCCCCATCACGTTTCCCCAACATCCACACACACTGGACCACATCTATTAAAGGGCTGCAGCCTCAAGTTCCTGCATGCTGAAGCTGTGAGCTCCTCAGCCTCTTCCTTTCACTGTCTTCCCAGAACTGATGACACTCAAAAAACAGGTACAGGTACATCCAGTTTTCAGAAGGCTTCTCAGACCCCGTCACATCACACCCCTCTGCCCTATCTTGGCTGCCAAAGCACGCAGAGCACTGTCAGCACTGAGCCCAAGATCTCCCTTTTAAGTCACAGCTGCCAGTTCTGAGTTCAACCAAAGGAAAACAAGACATCTACTTCATAAAGCATACTGCACTCCATATAATACAAACTGAAAACATTGTTTAAAAGGCTAGCAATTTCAGTTCTTCCAAGATCATTAAAATAGCTACAGAAATATGTCTGTGCCACTCCATCCTATCTGAAGTGATACAAAACACTAAGTGTGCTCAGGAAGTTAAAAAAAAAAAAACAACACATACAAATACTCAAAGGAAAAACAACATATGGCAGGGAAGGGTAGGGGGAAATAAAAGAACAATGCCATTACCTACATAGTCACTTCCCATACGCTATGTATGATATTTAGGGAGATATACAGAAGTTTTAAACTGTAACAAGAACTTCCAAAGAACAGCAAGCCTAGAAGATCTGAAAATTATTTAATAGAGCACAAACATAACACTTTGGTTAAGAAAAGTTTCTCTGTTCTATTGCCATTGGCTGCATATAGGCTTATGTTTTTACATAGTACAGATCAGATACTGCAAACAACCACCTCACCTTCAGCACCATCTGCTCTAGCAGGAAACTTTTCCTTGTTCTTAGGTGCAATGTTTAAGTACCAGACAGAAACAAAATAGGCATTAGGACTTGAAATTCAGACCTCAATAAATAAAATGAATATGTAAGTTAAATCTATTCAAAAGATGACATTTAACCTCTGATGTCTACTGGGCTGTCAAATTCTGATATTCTCTCCCCTTTGGGCAAAGCTTCCTCTCTTTTAAAATTGACATAAAAATAGTGGCTGCCATGCTTTGCTGACTGCCACAGACTATGCAGTATCACTTATCTGGTGACACATTATGGCACCGGACTTTGTCATAGCTGTCAAGGCTTCAACCTTTTCTTTATGCTTCTTTTAAAACAATATAACAATAGTATGAGACAATTTCTCCCCTAAGCAGAGGCAGGGCCAGCAACTTCTCAGCTGATGCAGAATATGTAACTAAGTAGTTTACTTTTATAACTGAAACTGTGCTGCTTCTTCTCACCTTCCTAATGTTCTTATTCCCATATACCATTTTTACTAGATATCCACTAGAAATCCATCAAAATCGGGAGCTGTAAATGCTCACGTGTCTTCACTGGCCTTCGGGCAGATTATTCCTACATCTACATAACAAGTAAGTGTCTGTTGTTGTGTTATGTTTTTTAAAAAGCTACACTGTCGCAAGACAAGTCACTTAAAAGATCCCACATCGTAAAGATGATCAACGTGAGTGCTAAGCTCACAAACCTTGCCAAGGAACCCTCACCACTGTCCTCCTCTGGCCAAACCACCAGGAAGCCTAAGCACTCCTGGTTTTGAATGCTCTCCTACTTAAGAATAGCTTTAACTTCTCCCCAGAATTTTCTCCTTGAAAACAACTCCCTGAGGGAAATGTTTGGTCCTGTGCTTCTCACTTAATTCTTGATGTTATAACCCATTATTGAACAGTGGCAACAAGTCAGATACATAGATCCTTTCACATCTTTAAGTTCTTAGAGAACCAAGTAACTTGAGTCACAGCCATATGCACGTAATCACAGCTTTACTTTTTCTGCCCATGGATTCTTGCTATAAGGAACATTCCTATGAGGTTTCTATGAGATAACACTGATGCAGCCCAGCCCACTAGGCCCTCTTTATCTTTTGACCCTCAGAACAGCACAACAGCACAGCTGCAGCTTCGCAGGCCAGCCACTATCACTGCATGTTCTCAGCTACGCTCAGTGCAACATGGAGCCTAGTTGTTACCTGTAATACTTCTCAGACCTCGAGAGCAGCGAAAAAGAACTGCAGGGTGTGGAACGTTGACTCCATGGTTCCATCTGACAGACATTCCACCACGCAAACACTAACTTGGGAGAACTTCGCAGCAGCACAAACAGTAACTGGTCATAAAAATGAATAAAGATTTTTTTGAGAAAGAAACCCTCTTCAGAAATGATAACTTGTATTGATGTAAAATGCAGCATATCTGGAGTCATATTACGTATCCTTATTTATTATTGCTGAAAGAGGGACGTGCAATTCTTCACCCTCAAGCAGACACACCCACCCAACATTCCTGAGATCCTTCAGCTTGCTAAACCCACAGGAAAATAATCTGAGGGATTGTCTTCCACTGCATCAGCACGTCAAACCAGCCTACCAAAAGGTCCTACATTACTGATGTGGGGCAAGGCAGGTGGCAGGTGAAAGAGAACCAAGCGGTCCCCAGGTCAGCGCAGTACAAAGGCAACTCTTCACACTGAGGAAGCAATGTTCTAGTTGGTGCAAAGCTGTTAACCATCTTAATGAAGCAATGTCAACGGTTTACAGGCGTTAGGCCCGATTCCGTGACAAAGGGGACGGG